>NW_026529676.1:0-66747 GCF_028500815.1 Rissa tridactyla | reverse complement strand
GGGGGGGTCCACGATGGCTTGGTCGCTCCGAGGAGATGGTTTTGGTGGGGCCACTTGCTTCCAGGAGATGTTTTGGGGGGGGCCACGTGACACCAGAAGTCGTTTTGGGGGGGCTGCGATGGGGTGGGTGCTCCAAGGAGATGTTTTTTGGGGGGGGCCTCGCGCTTCTAGATGTTTTGGGGGGGTCCACGATGGCTTGGTCGCTCCGAGGAGATGGTTTTGGTGGGGCCACTTGCTTCCAGGAGATGTTTTTGGGGGGGCCACGTGACACTAGAAGTCGTTTTTGGGGGGGGGTGGGGGGGGGTGGGTGTTCCAAGGAGACGTTTCGGGGGGGGCCCACAAGCTTCTAGGAGATGTTTTGGGGGGGGGTCCACGATGGCTTGGGTGCTCCGAGGAGATGTTTTGGGTGGACCGAGGTGGGTCGGTCACTCCGAGGAGATGTTTTGGGGGGTGGCACATGACTCTAGGACAACTCTGGGGGGCGGGAGGGGGGGTTGTCCGTCCCCCCCCCACCCCCCCCCCCCCGACCCTCACCTCCCCTTTCTCTCCCCTTCCCCCCCCCCCCCCCAGCAGAAAGAGAAGCAGCTGCCAAGAGCCATCCCACCATCTTCTGGGTGGCTCCTTGTTGCCTGGAGCCCATCACCGACGCCCTCTTCATCTGCTTGGCCACCAACGTCTTCCTCAACGACCTCACCATCGACTGGGAGCCGCGGGTGGCCACCCCCCCCGTGGACTTCCCCAGCACGCGCTTGCCCACCGGCAAGTACGTCACTGGCAGAGTCCTCAAAGTCACCCAGGGTGGCCCCACCCCAGAGTGCCACGTGCAGCACAAGGCTTCCAACGTCGATGTCAGGAAGCCCTGGCCCAAGGATGGTAAGAGATGGTTTGGGGGTGGGTGGTGGGGGGGGGTGACATCATGGTGGCCACCCATCCCCCCGTCCCTCTTTGCAGTCTGCGCCCCGGCGCAGCAACCGGCGCCGCAACCGCCGCTGGTGGCCCTGGTGGAACCCCAGTGCGACGACGGCGGCGGCGACGAACTGGAGCTCCTCTGCGTCTTCTGGAGCTCCGAGGTGGAGAAGGTCAAGGCGACGTGGCTGCTGAACGGGCGGGAGATGCACCTTCCCACCGCCAAGAAGGTGGAGCATGGGAGAAGTGGGTTGAAGGTCAAGCGGGGACAGTTGGGACAAAGGGGACGTCTACACCTGCCAGGTGACCCAACCGCTGGGAGGAGCCGTGGTGATGCGCAACACCAGCAAGTGCCTGGGTAAGGGTGGGGTGGGGTGGGGAGGGGTGGATGGATGAGGAGATGGATGGAGAGAAGGTTGGTTGAAGTCTACCGGGATGGATGGGTTGTGGGATGGATGGAGAGAAGGTCGATTGAAGTCTACGGAGACGGAGGTCTGGAGGGAGGGATGGAGAGAAGGTTGGTTGAGGTCTACGGAGATGGTGGGATGGATGGAGAGAAGGTCGGGTGAGGTCCACGGACACAGAGGGACGGAGAAGGAGGTTGGTTGAGGTCTAGAGAGGTGGTGGGATGGATGGAGAGAAGGTTGGATGAAGTCTACGGAGATGGTGGGATGGATGGATGGAGAGAAGGTCGGTTGAGGTCTACAGAGATGGTGGGATGGATGGAGAGATGGTTGGTTGAAGTCTACGGAGGTGGGTGGGATGGATGGATGGATGGGTGGATGAGGAGATACGAGACTGGATGGATGGATGGAGGGACATCAGACATGATGGATGGATGGACGGACGGATGGATGGAGACCCACCGGATGATGGCTGGATGAGGAGCTATGAGACCGGATGGATGGATGGGCACTCCCCAGACGTGATGCGTGGACGGCCACCACCAGCTATGACCCAAAGTGGACCTTCTCACCTTCTCTGTCCCCCCCAGTCTGCTTCGCCACCTCCCTCCCGCCCCAGCTCTACATCACCCAACCCTCCTACGCCGACCTTCTGACCGGCTCCGCCGAGGCCTCCTGCCTTCTCCTGGGTTGGCACCTCCAAGGTGCCACCTTGTCCTTCAACGGGAACCGCCTGGGGACGACGAACCTCATCAGCCACCCCAACGGCACCCAGAGTCTTCTCCTCACCCGCCACGTCTCCCTGAGGCAGTGGCTGGACGGCGGCCAGCTGCGCTGTGAAGCCACCGTCCCCTGTCACAGCCAGATCACCCAGGAGCTCCCCATGGGTCCTGAAGGTGAGTGGGGGCCATATGGGGCTGTACTGGGCTATGTGGGGTCAACAGGGCCCCACAGGCTGGCCCAAGCTCCTATGGGGTCAAGAGGGCCCTATGGGGTTGCCCAGGCCCCTATGGGGTCAAGAGGGCCCTATAGGTTGGCCCAAGCCCCTATGGGGTCAACAGGCCCCTAAGGTGTTGCCCAAGCTCCTATGGGGTCAGCAGGGCCCTATAGGGTTGCCCTGGCCCATGTGGGGTCAACAGGACCCTATAGGTTGGCCCAAGCTCCTATGGGGTCAACAGGACCCTATAGGTTGGCCCAAGCCCCTGTGGGGTCAACAGGACCCTATAGGGCTGCCCAGGCCCATATGGGGTCAGCAGGGCCCTATAGGTTGGCCCAGGCCCATATGGGGTCAGCAAGGCCCTATAGGGTTGCCCAGGGTCCTATGGGCTCGGTGGGACCCATATGGGGTCAGTAGGGCCCTACAACCTTGCCCAGGCCCCTGTGGGGTCAGGAAAGCCCTATAGGGTTGCCCAGGGCTATAGGGGACCCCACCCGGGCCTCAACCCCACCCACCCCCTCCCACCCCAGGCAACCTCTGGAAGGAACCGAAGGCCATGGTGACCCGTGTCCCAGCCGGGGACAGCGGGGGGGAGCTCCTCCTCTGCTCCGTCACCGGTTTCGCCCCCCGTGACATCATCATCCACTGGGAGGGGGGCTGGGGCCTCCAGGCCCGCACCGAAATGGAGCCCATCACCGGCCAGGGGGTCTTCTCCAGCCTCAGCGTCCTCCGCTTGGAGAAGGGGGAGGAAGGGAAGGGCTACGTCTGCGTGGTGCAACATCCCGTCCTGGAGAAACCTCTGTATGCCACCGAAAACACCAGTAAGGACCATTTCGGGGGGCGGGGGGGGGTGGAGGGGGGGTGGAGGAGGTGGTGGGGCGGAGGTGCTCACCGTGGAACCCCTCCACCATGCACGACTTGGGGGGGTTGGCTTGATTTTGGGGTCCTGCTCTTGCCCTCCGTGGGTCGGCATCTCCCAGGGGTTGAGGTCCACCTTCCCCAGCCCATCCCCACCATGATTTCTTCTTGGGGGGCAGCAAGAACCCCCCCCGTGATGGTGTTTTGGGGTCCTGCTCTTGCCCTCTGTGGGTTGGCATCTCCCAGGGGTTGAGGTCCACCTTTCCCAGCCCATCCCCACCATGATGTCTTCTTGGGGGGCAGCAAGAACCCCCCCGGTGATGGTGTTTTGGGGTCCTGCTCTTGCCCTCCGTGGGTCGGCATCTCCCAGGGGTTGAGGTCCACCTTCCCCAGCCCATCCCCACCATGATTTCTTCTTGGGGGGCAGCGAGAACCCCCCCTGTGATGGTGTTTTGGGGTCCTGCTCTTGCCCTCTGTGGGTCAGCATCTCCCAGGGGTTGAGGTCCACCTTCCCCAGCCCACCCCCACCATGATGTCTTCTCGGGGGGGCAGCAAGAACCTCCCCCATGATGGTGTTTTGGGGTCCTGCTCTTGCCCTCTGTGGGTCAGCATCTCCCAGGGGTTGACGTCCACCTTCTCCAGCCCACCCCCACCATGATGTCTTCTCGGGGGGCAGCAACAACCCCCCCCATGATGGTGTTTTGGGGTCCTGCTCTTGCCCTCTGTGGGTTGGCATCTCCCAGGGGTTGAGGTCCACCTTTCCCAGCCCATCCCCACCATGATGTCTTCTTGGGGGGCAGCAAGAACCCCCCCGGTGATGGTGTTTTGGGGTCCTGCTCTTGCCCTCCGTGGGTCGGCATCTCCCAGGGGTTGAGGTCCACCTTCCCCAGCCCATCCCCACCATGATTTCTTCTTGGGGGGCAGCGAGAACCCCCCCTGTGATGGTGTTTTGGGGTCCTGCTCTTGCCCTCTGTGGGTCAGCATCTCCCAGGGGTTGAGGTCCACCTTCCCCAGCCCACCCCCACCATGATGTCTTCTCGGGGGGGCAGCAAGAACCTCCCCCATGATGGTGTTTTGGGGTCCTGCTCTTGCCCTCTGTGGGTCGGCATCTCCCAGGGGTTGAGGTCCACCTTCCCCAGCCCATCCCCACCATGATTTCTTCTTGGGGGGCAGCAAGAACCCCCCCCGTGATGCTGGTTTGGGGTCCTGCTCTTGCCCTCTGTGGGTCGGCATCTCCCAGGGGTTGAGGTCCACCTTCCCCAGCCCATCCCCACCATGATTTCTTCTTGGGGGGCAGCATGAACCCCCCCATGATGGTGTTTTGGGGTCCTGCTCTTGCCCTCCGTGGGTCGGCATCTCCTGGGGGTTGAGGTCCACCTTCTCCAGCCCACCCCCAAGCCCCCCCACGGCCATCCTCTGCTCCTTCACCCCCCTCATCACCCCACCCCACACCCCCCCACAACCTCTTTTGCAGGTTCCCCCACGGCGTCCCCCACACCTGAGACGCAGCAGAAGTCCTCATCCCCCCGCGGTGAGCTCCACGCTTTGTCTTTCCCCTCCCCACCTACTTCGGGGGGGGGTCGGGAGAAAGGGGGACCCACCTTGTCATTCCCCCCCCCCCCAACCTCCTCGCACCCCCCTCTCCCCCCCCAACCCCGTTTTCAGTTTGCCCCAGGTCTCCACCCTCCTCCCTTCAACCCCCTTCTTTCCACGAGCTCTTCCTACGCCGGGCGGCCAACTTGACCTGCTCCACCACCTTGGCCAACGCCACCATGGGTTGGACGGCGGCCGGGCGGCCGGCGGACCCCCAAGCGGTGAAGACGCAAGCCGGGGGGGCCACGGGGACGCGGAGCTGGCTGCGGGTCAGCCTGAAGGATTGGATCGAGACGGCCAACTTCTCCTGCCGGGTGCGGGGCGACGCGGAGGAGACGCAGCTGGAGCTCAGCCGGAGGACGGGTGAGGAACCGGGTCGGGGTTGTGTGTGTGTGGGGGGGGGGGGGGGGTTTCTACGCGTGGGGCAGCGGTGCGAGGAGGGGAGAAGAAAACAAAAAAAAACCCAAACAAACAAAAAAAAAACAAAAAAAAAAAAAAAAAAGACGCTCGTTAACGTGGCAAAAAAAAAAAAAACCCCAAAAGCTTGGCGACGAGGCAAAAACGAGACGCCCCCCCGCGGCGAAAGAGGGGCTGGAACGCGGCAGAAAAGCGTGGCCAGGTGGGCAAAAAAGGAAAAAAAAAAAAAAAAAAAAAAGCCTGGGATTCGGCCACAAAAAAGAAAAAAAAAAAAACCCCTCATAATGCCACAAAAATCCTCTCATTATGCCACAAAACCCCTCGTAATGCCACGAAAACCCCTTGTAATGCCACGAAAACCCCTTGTAATGCCTCAAACTTGCCTCGTAATGCCACAAAACACCCTCGTAATGCCACGAAAACCCCTCGTGATGCCACGAAAACCCTCTCGTGATGCCACGAAAACCCTCTCGTGATGCCACGAAAACCCTCTCGTGATGCCACAAAACCCTCTCGTGATGCCACAAAACCCCCTGTAATGCCTCAAACTTGCCTCGTAATGCCACGAAAACCCCTCGTAATGCCTCAAACTTGCCTCGTAATGCCACAAAACACCCTCCTAATGCCACAAGACCCCTTTAAATGCCACAAAAACCCCTCGTGATGCCACGAAAAGCCCTCGTGATGCCACAAAACCTCCTCGTAATGCCACGAAAAGCCCTTGTAATGCCACAAAAACCCCTTGTAATGCCTCAAACGTGCCTCGTAATGCCACAAAACACCCTCCTAATGCCACAAGACCCCTTTAAATGCCACAAAACACCCTCCTAATGCCACAAGACCCCTTTAAATGCCACAAAACACCCTCCTAATGCCACAAAAAACACTCATAATGCCACAAAAACCTCTCGTAATGCCACAAAACCCCCTTGTAGTGCCACGAAAAGCCCTCGTAATGCCACGAAACCCCCTCGTAATGCCACAAGACCCCTCGTAATGCCACGAAAATCTCTTGTAATGCCACAAAACCCCCTCATAATGCCACAGAAACCCCTCGCGATGCCACGAAACCCCCTCGCGATGCCACGAAAACCCCTTGTAATGCCTCAAACTTGCCTCGTAATGCCACAAAACACCCTCCTAATGCCACAAGACCCCTTTAAATGCCACAAGACCCCCCCTTTAAATGCCACAAGACCCCCCCTTTAAATGCCACGAAACCCCCTCGTAGTGCCACGAAACCCCCTCGTAGTGCCACGAAACCCCTCTCGTAATGCCACGAAACCCCTCTCGTGATGCCACAAGACCCCCTCATAATGCCACGAAACCCTTCTCGTGATGCCACGAAAACCCCTCGTGATGCCACGAAAACCCCTCGTGATGCCACGAAAACCCTCTCGTGATGCCTCAAACTTGCCTCGTAATGCCACAAAACCCCCTCCTAATGCCACAAGACCCCTCGTGATGCCACGAAACCCCCTCGTGATGCCACGAAAAGCCCTTGTAATGCCTCAAACTTGCCTCGTAATGCCTCAAACTTGCCTCGTGATGCCACGAAAACCCCTCGTGATGCCACGAAAACCCCTCGTGATGCCACAAAACACCCTCCTAATGCCACGAAACCCCCTTGTAATGCCACAAAACCTCCTCGTAATGCCACGAAAAGCCCTTGTAATGCCACAAAAATCCTTGCAATGCCACAAAACCTCCTCGTAATGCCACGAAAACCCCTTGTAATGCCTCAAACTTGCCTCGTGATGCCACGAAACGCCCTCGTGATGCCACGAAAAGCCCTTGTAATGCCTCAAACTTGCCTCCTAATGCCACGAAAACCCCTTGTAATGCCTCAAACTTGCCTCGTAATGCCACAAAACACCCTCCTAATGCCACAAGACCCCTTTAAATGCCACAAAACACCCTCCTAATGCCACAAGACCCCTTTAAATGCCACAAAACACCCTCCTAATGCCACAAAAAACACTCATAATGCCACAAAAACCTCTCGTAATGCCACAAAACCCCCTCGTAATGCCACGAAAAGCCCTCGTAATGCCACGAAACCCCCTCGTAATGCCACAAGACCCCTCGTAATGCCATGAAAATCTCTTGTAATGCCACAAAACCCCCTCATAATGCCACAGAAACCCCTCGCGATGCCACGAAACCCCCTCGCGATGCCACGAAACCCCCTCGCGATGCCACGAAACCCCCTCGCGATGCCACGAAACCCCCTCGCGATGCCACGAAACCCCCTCGCGATGCCACGAAAACCCCTTGTAATGCCTCAAACTTGCCTCGTAATGCCACAAAACACCCTCCTAATGCCACAAGACCCCTTTAAATGCCACAAGACCCCTTTAAATGCCACAAAACACCCTCCTAATGCCACAAGACCCCCCCTTTAAATGCCACGAAACCCCTCTCGTAGTGCCACGAAACCCCTCTCGTAATGCCACGAAACCCCTCTCGTGATGCCACGAAAACCCCTCGTGATGCCACGAAACCCCCTCGTGATGCCACGAAACCCCCTCGTGATGCCACGAAAAGCCCTCGTAATGCCTCAAACTTGCCTCCTAATGCCACGAAAACCTCTTGTAATGCCACGAAAACCCCTTGTAATGCCACGAAAACCCCTTGTAATGCCTCAAACTTGCCTCGTAATGCCACAAAACACCCTCGTAATGCCACAAGACCCCTCGTAATGCCACAAGACCCCTCGTAATGCCACAAGACCCCTCGTAATGCCACAAAAACCCCTCGTAATGCCACAAAAACCCCTCGTAATGCCACGAAACCCCCTCGTAATGCCCCCCAAAAAATCCCGGCGATGCCCCGAGGAGGCGGCAACGCGGCCAGAAGAATTTGGTAGCCCCCCCCCCCCCCAAAAACGCTTTGCCCTCCGTCCCCCCGTGTCCCGCAGGTCCCTTGAAGCCACCCAGCGTCCACGTCCTGCCCTCGTCCCCCGCCGAGGCCTGCGCCGGCCGCGACTTCACCCTCTTCTGCCTGGTGAAGGACTTCTACCCGCCGGAGATCGCCGTCTGGTGGCGGCAGGGCTCTAACGAAGGGCCGGCTAACGAAGAGGCCGCTTGCGACCACCAAGCCCAGCGCTGCTCCCTGGTGGCCGCCGTGGAGGTGCCGTGGGGCGAGTGGGTGGGGGGCACCCCTTACGCCTGCTTGGCCGCCCACATCTCCACCGGCGAGTTGGTGAAGAAGAGCGTCGACGCACAGGCCGGTAGGGTGGCAACTGAAGCCGGGGATGGGGGGGGTCGTTAAGGTGGGGTTAATTAGAGCGGGCGGGGTTAATTAATGCCACCTCTGCCGCCTCCCCGCAGACCCCTGGGGTTGCGCCAGGCTGCCGGTGGTGCCCTGCGGTTTGGTGGGGGACGGCGACGACCTGGAGCCGGAGGAGGACGGCAGCGCCTGGACCATCATCCCCACCTTCGTGGTGCTCTTCCTCCTCCTCGTCTTCTACAGCGGCTTCGTCACCTTCATCAAGGTAGCCCGGGGGTTGGGGTCGCCCGTTCTTGGGGTTGGGTTGCCCGTTCTTGGGTGGGGGGGAGTCTCCCGGTTTTGGGTTGGGTTGCCCATTCCTGTCTTGGTTTTGCCCATTCTTGGGCTTGGGTTGCCCACTCTTGGGGTTAGGCTGCCCGGTTTTGGGTTGGGTTGCCCCTTCTAGGGTTTGGTTGCCTGGTTTTGGCTCGGGTTGCCCACTCTTGGGGTTAGGCTGCCCGGTTTTGGGTTGGGTTGCCCATTTTGGGGGTTGGCCTGCCCATTCTTGGGGTTGGGTTGCCCCTTCTAGGGTTTGGTTGCCCATTCTTGGGGTTGGGTTGCCCCTTCTAGGGTTGGGTTGCCCCTTCTAGGGTTTGGTTGCCCCTTCTTGGGGTTGGGTTGCCCCTTCTTGGGGTTGGGTTGCCCATTTTTGGGGTTGGGTTGCCCCTTCTAGGGTTTGGTTGCCCATTCTTGGGGTTGGGTTGCCCCTTCTAGGGTTGGCCTGGCCGGTTTTGGGTTGGGTTGCCCCTTCTTGGGGTTGGGTTGCCGGGTTTTGGGGTTGGGTTGCCCATCCTTGGGTTGGGTTGCCGGGTTTTGGGGTTGGGTTGCCCATTTTTGGGGTTGGGTTGCCCATTCCTGGCTCCGGTTGCCCACTCCTCCCCCCTTCCCCCCCCCCCCCCAGGTGAAATAACCCCCACCCCACCGGAGAAGGGCGGAAGAAGCTTCGGAAAACACCAAAAACGGGAGAAAACCACCCAAAAACCGGGCTCAACCCCCAACTTCAGTCACAAATTCCTCATTTCCGCGCAGACGGGGCTGAAAATCGCCAATAAAACACCCGTTTTCCCTCATTTTCACCTCGTTTTATTTCATATTTATCCTGGGGAAAGAGGCTGGGTGTTTTGGGGTGAAAAACAGCCATTTTGGCTCATTTCTCATCTCGGTTTTTACCTTCCTCGTGGTTTTTCCTCATTTTCTCCTCTTTTTTTTTTTTTTCTCTCTCTCCTGGGACAGAATTTGGGCATTTTGGGGCAAAAAATAGTCATTTTGGGCTCTTGTTTTCACTTTCCTTGTCTTCTTCCTCATTTTCACCTTGGTTTTTTTTTTCCTCCTGGGAAAGAATCTGGGTGTTTTGGGGTGAAAAATAGCCATTTCGGATCTTTTTTTTATACTTTTCCCTGTTTTTCCTCACTTTCCCCTCATTCTTTTTCCGCCGGGACAGAATTCGGGCATTTTGGGTCAAAAAATAGTTGTTTGGGGCTCTTTTTTTAACCTTCCATATGTTTTTCGTCATTTTCCCCTCGGTTTTTTCCTCCTGGAAAAGGATCTGGGCATTTTGGGATGAAAAACAGCCATTTGGGGGCATTTCTTGTCTCTGTTTTTCCCTTCCTCCTGTTTTTCCTCATTTCCCCCTCATTTTTTTTTTTCCTGGGACAGAATTTGGGCATTTTGGGGTGGAAAAGAGCCATTTGGGGCTCTTTTTTTTTACCTTCCTCATGTTTTTCTTCATTTTCCCTTGGTTTTTTTTCCTCCCGGAAAAGGATCTGGGCATTTTGGGGTGAAAAACAGCCATTTTGGTTCATTTCTCAGCTCTGTTTCTACCCTCCTCGTGTTTTTTCCTCATTTTCCCCACATTTTTTTTTCTCCTGGGACAGAATTTGGGCATTTTGGGGTGAAAAATAGCCATTTTGGGGTGAAAAATAGCCATTTTGGCCTCTTTTTTTACTTTCCTTGTGTTTTTCCTCATTTTCCCCTTGTGTGTTTTTTTTTTTTTTCCCCTGGGAAAAGATTGGGCATTTTGAGGTTAAAAACAAGCCATTTGGGGTCAATTCTTGTCTCTATTTTTACCTTCCTTTTGTTTTTCCTCATTTTCCCCTCGTTTTTTTTCCTGCCGGGAAACAATCTGGGCATTTTGGGGTGAAAAATAGCCATTTTGGCTCATTTCTCAGCTCTGTTTTTACCTTCCCTGTGTTTTTCCTCATTTTCCCCTTGTTTTTTTTTCCTCCCGGGAAAGAATCTGGGCATTTTGGGGTGGAAAACAGTCATTTCAGGCTCTTGTTTTCACTTTCCTTGTGTTTTTCCCCATTTTCCCCTCGTTTTTTCCCCCCCAGGACAGAATTTGGGCATTTTGGGGGCAGAAAACAGCCATTTTGGGACCTTTTTTTTTAACTTTCCTCCTGTTTTTCCTCATTTTCCCCTCGTTCTTTTTTCTCCTGGGAAAGGAGCTGGGCATTTTGGGGTGAAAACCAGCCATTTTGGGTCATTTCTTGTCTCTGTTTTTCCCTTCCTCCCATTTTTCCTCATTTTCCCCTCTCTTTATTTTTTCCTGGGACAGAATTTGGACATTTTGGGGTAGAAAAGAGCTATTTTGGGCCCCTTTTTTATTACCTTCCTTGTGTTTTTCCTCATTTTCTCCTTTTTTTTGTTTTTTTTTGTTTTTTTATTTCTTCCCTCCTGGGACAGAATTTGGGCATTTGGGGACGAAAAACAGTCATTTCGGGCTGTTTTTTTTTCACTTTCCTCGTGTTTTTCCTCATTTTCCCCCCATTTTCTCACGGGAAAGGAGCCCGGGCGTTTTTGGGGTGAAAAACCGCCATTCTGGGGGTCGTTTCTCGGCTCTATTTTTACCCTCCCCGTGTTTTTTTCCCCCCTCTCCCGGCGGTGGCTCAGGGGGCGATAAACAGGACACATCTGGTGTCCCCCCCCCCGGCATCCAGATGTTCGCGGTCGCGGTTCTGACCTTCGTCTCCTCCAAAAATGACTCAAACGGCCCCAAAAAAGGAAAAAAAAAAAAAAAAAAAGCCCCCGACCGAAAGGCGAGAGGAGAAACGAAACGCGATTTTTACGGTAAACAGAATTTTGAGGGTTTTGGGGTGGGGGGGGGGGGGTCGAAAGATGAAAATTCGGGGCCTTCGGCACGTAGGCGCCGCGGGGAGGTGGAGGGGGGTTGGGGGGGGTGGGGGGGAAATCGGGGATAAAACGGGTGAAAACGGGTTAAAACCGGGGAGAAAATTTTTTGGAAGCTTGGCGGGAATCGGGGGGGTGACGTTCTTATGGGAAATGGGCTCATTTTTAGGGGAAAATGGGGTTTTTTTGAAGCTTGATGAGAATTGGGGTGATGTACGGGTGGAAAACGGGCTCATTTCAAGGGAAAATGGGGGTTTTTTGAAGCTTGGTGGGAATTTGGGGTGACGTACCAATGGGAAATGGGTTGATTTCAAGGGAAAATAGGATTTTTGGGGGCTTGATGGGAATTTGGGGGTGATGTACAGGTGGAAAATGGGCTCATTTCAAGGGAAAATGGGGTTTTTTTGAAGCTTGATGGGAATTTGGAGTCATGTACAGGTGGAAAATGGGCTCATTTCAAGGGAAAATGGGGTTTTTTTGAAGCTTGATGGGAATTTGGAGTCATGTACAGGTGGAAAATGGGCTCATTTCAAGGGAAAATGGGGTTTTTTTGAAGCTTGGTGGGAATTTGGGGTGACGTACCGATGGGAAATGGGTTGATTTCAAGGGAAAACAGGATTTTTGGGGGCTTGGTGGGAATTTGGGGTGATGTACCGATGGGAAACGGGCTCATTTCACGGGAAAATGGGGTTTTTTTTTGAAGCTTGATGGGAATTGGGGGCGATGTACCGATGGGAAATGGGTTGATTTCAAGGGAAAACAGGATTTTTGGGGGCTTGGTGGGAATTTGGGGTGAAGTACTGATGGGAAACAGGCTCATTTAAAGGGAAAATGGGGTTTTTTTGAAGCTTGATGAGAATTGGGGTGATGTACGGGTGGAAAACGGGCTCATTTCAAGGGAAAATGGGGGTTTTTTGAAGCTTGGTGGGAATTTGGGGTGACGTACCAATGGGAAATGGGTTGATTTCAAGGGAAAATAGGATTTTTGGGGGCTCGATGGGAATTTGGGGGTGATGTACAGGTGGAAAACGGGCTCATTTCAAGGGAAAATGGGGTTTTTTTTGAAGCTTGATGGGAATTTGGAGTCATGTACAGGTGGAAAATGGGCTCATTTCAAGGGAAAATGGGGTTTTTTTGAAGGTTGATAGGAATTGGGGGTGATGTACCGATGGGAAATGGGTTGATTTCAAGGGAAAACAGGATTTTGGGGGGCTTGGTGGGAATTTGGGTGATGTACTGATGGGAAACGGGCTCATTTCAAGGGAAAATGGGGTTTTTTTGAAGCTTGGTGGGAATTGGGGGCGATGTACCGATGGGAAATGGGTTGATTTCAAGGGAAAACAGGATTTTGGGGGGCTTGGTGGGAATTTGGGTGATGTACCAATGGGAAACGGGCTCATTTCAAGGGAAAATGGGGTTTTGGGGGGCTTGGTGGGAATTGGGGGTGATGTACAGGTGGAAAACGGGTCGATTTCAAGGGAAAACAGGATTTTTTTTTTGAAGCCTGATGGGAATTGGGGGCGACGAACCGATGGCGAACGGGTTGATTTCACGGGGAAAAATAGGATTTTTTTTTTGGGGGGGGGGGGGGGGAGGGGGGTTGATGGCAACCGGGGCGCGACACGCCGATGAAAATGGGCTGATTTCCGGGGATAAACGGTGGGGTTTTGTTTGTTTGCTTGTTTGTTTTCGGGGGTTTTTTTCGCCAGCCGCTGGAAACGGGCCGAGCTTCATTTTATTCCTCGAATCTTCCCCCACCCCAACCCCCACCCCCCCCAGAAAAAAAAAAAAAGCCGCCCCAAAACCTCCTCTGGCTCCGCTCGGCCGCGGGGGGGAAGGGAGGGGACCAGCCAACCGTGAGGTTCTTCGACCTTCTGCCGCCCTCACAGGACCTGGGAGGGGGGAGAGCGAAACTTAATTAACGAGCCTTAATTACTCAGCGGCGGGTCGCTGGGGTGCAGGGTTACCTTGAAGAGGGTGACGCCGGTGCTGTAGCAGAGGCTGAGGAGGAAGAGGATGACGAAGGTCACGGCCGTCCAGAGGTCGGTGGGGTCTTCCTCCTCCTCCGTTTGGGTCTCCTCGCCCAGAATCACGCCCATGAAATCTAGGGGGGGGGAGGAGGGGGGAGAAGGGGTGAAAAGAGGGTTTCAGCGGTGGGGGTGGGGGGTGTGGAGAGACCCCCTTCGCGACCCGCCTCCGGAAACGAGCGAGGATTTTTGGTGCGTTTAGCAAAAAAAAAAAACCCAAAAAAAACGCAAAAAAAACCCCAAACAAAACCCCCATTTTCACCCGTTTTTCGCCCGTTTTCTACCCCATCCTCATCCAAAAAATCCTGCTGCGAGCGAAGGGGAATTGAAGATTTTTGGTGCGTGCGGCAAAAAAACCCCACCATTTTCACCCGTTTTCTACCCCATCCTCGGCCAAAAACCTGCTGCGAGAAACGCGTCCATGAGGATTTTGGGGGGCAAGCAGCAAAAAGTCCCGTTTTCCCCCATTTTCCCCCCATTTTCTACCCAACCCTCATCCAAAAACCTGCTGCGGGGGATTTTTTTGGTGTGCTCGTCAAAAAAAACCCCATTTTCACCCATTTTTCTACCCAGTCCTTGTGATAAATCTTGCCGCAAAGCAAAGGGCTGCAGGATTTTTTTGGCGGATGCGGCAAAATCCCGTTTTCACCCATTTTCTACCTAATTCTTGGCCAAAACCGCGCTTCAAGCAATGTGGTAATGAGGATTTTTGGTCCAAGCTGCGAAAAGCCCCTTTTTCACCCATTTTCTACCCAGCTTTTGTGCTAAAATCCTGCTGCAAAGTAAAGGGGTGCAGGATTTTTTTGTTGCGTGCAGGAAAAAACCCATTTTCTACCCAATTCTTGGCCAAAAACCTGCTGCGAGAAATGTGTCCATGAGGATTTTTGGGCGCAAGCAGCAAAAAAAAAAACCATTTTCACCCATTTTCTACCCAATCCTTGGCCAAAATCTTGCTGCAAGCAAAGCGGTGCAGCATTTTTTGGAGAAAGTGGCAAAAAAACACCATTTTCACCCATTTTCTACCCAATTTTTGGCCGAAAACCCACTGCAAGCAATGTGTCCATGATGATTTTTGGGTGCAAGAGGTAAAAAACCTCCATTTTCACCCATTTTCTCCCCAATTCTGTTCCAAAACCCCCCTCCGAGCAAAGTGGCCATGAGGGTTTTTGGACGCAAGCAGCAAAAAACCCAATTTTTGCCCATTTTCCACCCAATTCTTGACCAAAACCCTGCTGTGATCCAAGGGGCCATGATGATTTTGGGGTGCAAGCAGCAAAAACCCCCATTTTCCCCCATTTTCCACCCAATCCTTGGCCAAAAACCCGCTGCGAGAAATGTGTCCATGATGATTTTGGGGTGCAAGCAGCAAAACCCCTCAATTTTCACCCATTTTCACCCATTTTCTACCCAATTCTTGCCAAAACCCTGTTGCAAGCAATGTGCCCATGAGGATTTTGGGGTGCAAGCAGCAAAAAAAAGCCCATTTTCACCCATTTTCCCCCTTTTTCTACCCAATTCTTGGCCAAAATCCTCCTGCGAGCAACACGCCCGTGATTTTTGGGTGTGTGCGGCAAAAAAACCTCCATTTTCACTCATTTTCCACCCAATTCTTGGCCAAAACCCTTCTGCGGCCCAAGGGGCCATGAGGATTTTTGGGTGCAAGCAGCAAAAAACCCCAATTTTTGCCCATTTCCATCCATTTTCCACCCAATCCTTAGCCAAAACCCTTCTGTGGCCCAAGGGGCCACGAGGATTTTTGGGTGCAAGCAGCAAAAAAACCCCCATTTTCGCCCATTTTCATCCATTTTCCACCGAATTTTTGGCCAAAACCCTGCCGTGCGCAACGTACCCATGAGGAATTTTGGGTGCGCGCGGGCAAAAAAACCCTCCGTTTTCACCCATTTTCCACCCAATTCTTGGCCAACACCCTTCCGTGGCCCAAGGGACCGTGAGGATTTTTGGGTGCGAGCAGCAAAAAAACCCCAATTTTTGCCCATTTTCCACCCAATCCTTGGCCAAAACCCTGCCGCGAGCAACGCGCCCGCGAGGAATTTTGGCTGCGCGCGGCCGAAAAAAAAAAACCCCCATTTTTCACCCAATTCTTGCCCCCAAAGCCCAAATTTCACCCCCGGGTGAAATCTCCTCGGACCTCCACGTCGGGTGAGCGGGGGCCGGGATTTGGGTTTTTCGGGGTTTTTTTTTTTTTTTGGGGGGGTGAAAAAGCCCTTTTTTTGGGCGGGGGGAGGAATTTCCCTCTTGTGGAGGGAAGGTGGAGATGGAGACGGCCCCCAGGTTGTCCCACCCCCCGACCCCGGCGCCGTTGGGTGGGTTCCTCTCCCTCCCCCATCCCCACCTTGACCTTCCCGGGCGAAGCCGCCTCCGCCCCGTCTCCCCCAACCCTTCGTTTGCGCTAATTAATCCTAACGAGGTGGAAGGGGGGGGAGGTTAGTTCCGGCCGCGGCGGTTGAAGACCACCCCCCCGCGAGGCCCCGCCCGGCGTCTCCGCCTCGCGTCGCGGGGAATTCTTTTTTTCGGGGAGGGGGGATGGCTGGTTGGGGTTGGGTTTTTTTTGGGTCGTTTTTTTGGTTTTGGTTTTTTTTTTTTCTTCTTTTTTTTTTTTTTTATTCGGATGCGGAATTACAGCCCCCTCCCCGCGGTGGCCCCCGCCCCCCCTCCCACCCCGCGTCTGTCCTCTTCCCCCCCCCCCCCTGTCCCGGCTCAGTAGCAGGTGACGTCGGAGTCGGCCAGGACCACCGAGACGTTGACGGCGGTGGGTTTACCGATGCTCTTGTCCAGGTTCTTCTGCACGAACTTCATGGAGATGCCGTCGTGGGCCACCACGCAGGCGAAGGAGTCGCCCCGTTGCCAGGCGGCCGCCGGCACCTTCAACTTGCTGTAGATGGCGTAGGTGTCCCCTTCTTGCTCCGGGCCAAAATTGGAGAAGCTCTCGGGGGGGACGGGACGGTCTTCTTGGGTCCAGGTGACCAAGATGTCGCTTGGACGGAAGCCCGAGGCCAAGCAGGTCAAGGTGGCCGTCTCTTGGCGGGCCAATTCCTCGGCGGGCGGAGGGAAGACGTAAACGTAAGGGGCCTTCACGGAGACCTCTGCGGGGTGGGGCGTAAGAGAAGGTCAAGGGACGGGACCCAGTAGACTCGTCTCCTCCCGTTGACCGGCCCAGTTGACTCTCCCAGTAGCCCCAAGCTCTCCAACTAGACCCTTCCAGTAGATTAGCCTCTTCCGGTAGACCCTCCCAGTTGACGTTGACCTCTCCAGTGGAGAAGACCCTTCCAGCGGACGAGTTCCTTCCGGTAGACCAGACCCTTCCGGCAGACTGGCCCAGTTGACTCTCCCAGTAGCCCCAAGCTCTCCAACTAGCCTCTTCCAGTAGCCTCTCCCAGTAGGCTAACCTCTTCCAGTAGCCTCTCCCAGTAGGCTACCCTCTTCCAGTAGCCTCTCCCAGTTGGCTACCCTCTTCCAGTAGCCTCTCCCAGTAGACTACCCTCTTCCAGTAGCCTCTCCCAGTTGGCTACCCTCTTCCAGTAGCCTCTCCCAGTAGGCTAGCCGCTCCCAGTAGCCTCTCCCAGTTGGCTACCCTCTTCCAGTAGCCTCTCCCAGTAGGCTAGCCGCTCCCAGTAGCCTCTCCCAGTTGGCTACCCTCTTCCAGTAGCCTCTCCCAGTAGGCTAGCCGCTCCCAGTAGCCTCTCCCAGTTGGCTACCCTCTTCCAGCAGCCTCTCCCAGTAGGCTAGCCGCTCCCAGTAGCCTCTCCCAGTAGACTACCCTCTTCCAGCAGCCTCTCCCAGTAGGCTAGCCGCTCCCAGTAGCCCCTCCCAGTAGGCTAGCCTCTTCCAGTAGCCTCTCCCAGTAGGCTAGCCGCTCCCAGTAACCTCTCCCAGTTGGCTACCCTCTTCCAGTAGCCTCTGCCAGTTGGCTAACCTCTTCCAGTAGCCTCTCCCAGTAGACTACCCTCTTCCAGTAGCCTCTCCCAGTAGGCTAGCCGCTCCCAGTAACCTCTCCCAGTTGGCTACCCTCTTCCAGTAGCCTCTCCCAGTAGGCTAGCCACTCCCAGTAACCTCTCCCAGTTGGCTACCCTCTTCCAGTAGCCTCTGCCAGTTGGCTAACCTCTTCCAGTAGCCTCTCCCAGTAGACTACCCTCTTCCAGTAGCCTCTCCCAGTAGACTCCGCTTTTCCAACCAGCGGCTTCCACTTGCCCCAGACCCGCTCTTCCCTCGCCGAACCCCTCCCTTCTCCCCGAGCTTCTCGGTGGCCACCACGACGGCTAGCGCCCCGTCCCCTCCCGCGCCCCCGGCGGGGCGGGGCGGGGCGGAGGGTTGGGCGGGGGGGGGCGCCTACCTATGTTCTTCTTAATGGTCTTGGTGAGGGGTTCCTCCAGTTCGGGGGTTTGGAGGGTGCAGGTGAACTTCTCGCCGGAGTTCCACTCGTCGGCGCAGATCTTCAAGGTGCTGGTGAGGCGGTAAAACCCGTTGTCCAATTTTTCCGGCTTTCCCGGAACGACTTCCAAGGTTTTGCCTTGATCCCGGCTCCAGTTGAATTTGGCTTCTTCGGGTTCCTTCACGTTGGTGGCCACGCAGGTGACGCTGCCGTTCTGGCTGAGGTAGAGGTCCTCCAAGGACGGGGGGAGGAGGGTGACGGCCACCCCGGGTTTGCAATCTATGGGGCGGGGCGGGGCGGGGCGGACGCCAAATTAGGGGCAGCGAAAGCTTTCGGTGCCCCCCCCCCCCCCCCACCTCCCGAAAACTCTCGTCGGGAGAAGCTTCCACCCCTTCTCCCCTCCCCCCCCCCCGCCAAAACATAACGAGTTTTCCGGCAAATTTGGGCGGATTTCCAAGAAAATTTCTGCCCCGCCCATTTTTTTGTTTTGTTTTGTTTTTTTTTTTTTGGGGGCGGGGCCGGGGCGGGGGGGGGAGGATGGTTTTTCAGCTGAATTGAGCCGGGTTTTTTGGTTTTTTTTTTCCCCCCCGCCCCCCCGATTTCGGTCCGGAAAAAATGGATCCATCCATCTCAACCATCTGGTGGGTCCACCAGCCCCCCTCCATCTCCATATGCTTCCACCACCGTCCATCCATCCATCCGGCGGGTCTACCAACCCCTCCATCTCCATATGCTTCCACCACCGTCCATCCATCTCAACCATCTGGTGGGTCCACCAGCCCCTCCATCTCCATATACTTCCGCCACCGTCCATCCATCCATCTGGCAGGTCCACCAACCCCTCCATCTCCATATACTTCTACCACTGTCCATCCATCCATCCATCCATCCACCCACCCACCCATCCATCCATCTCAACCATCTGGTGGGTCCACCAACCCCTCCATCTCCATATGCTTCCACCACCATCCATCCATCTGGTGGGTCCACCAACCCCTCCATCTCCATGTACTTCTACCACTGTCCGTCCATCCATCCACCCACCCATCCATCCATCTCAACCATCTGGTGGGTCCACCAACCCCTCCATCTCCATATGCTTCCACCACCATCCATCCATCCATCTGGTGGGTCCACCAACCCCTCCATCTCCATATACTTCTACCACTGTCCATCCATCCATCCATCCATCCATCTCAACCATCTGGTGGGTCCACCAACCTCTCCATCTCCCTATACTTCCACCACTGTCCATCCATCTCAACCATCTGGTGGGGCCACCAACCCCTCCATCTCCCTATACTTCCACCAACCCTTCCTCCCACCCCTCCACCACTACGTTCTCCGACCAATCTCCTCCCAGTCCACCCCGCCGTCCAACCAACCACCCGTCTGCCTCTCCGTGGCCCGCCCCGCCCACCACCCATCCGGGACCTCCAGGAAAACCGCCCCTTCCTCCACCTCACCTGCGCAGAAGGTGCTGATGTTGAAGACGCCCGGCTTCTCCAGCGACGAGTGGGTCACCTTGCAGGAGAACTCAGCCCCATGGTCCCAGCTCTGCCGGCTGACGTTGACCTGGCTCGTGAAGGTGGCCTTGTCACCGGAGCACTTGTCGCAGGAGTAGTCCTGCTGGTGGAGGTTCGTCACCTCGTGGTTGACCATCCATTGCACCTGGGCTTCTTCAGCTCTCACACCCTCGATGAGGCACAGCAGCAGGACCTTATCCTCCTGGTGGTACTTGTTGGGGTCACCCAGGAGCTTCACCGCCACGTTGTCGGTTAGAGGGCATACGTCTGCAGAACATCAGGGAGAAGAAGTGACCGAGATGTTCTTCAAGGAGCAGAAGGCCAACCAAGGAGCAAGGTCAACCCAGCGAGGTGGCCACCAAGATGTCATGCAGCTGGAGGCAAGGTCAACCCAGTGAGGTGGCCACCAAGACATCATGCAATGCTGGGGGCAAGGTCAACCCAGCGAGGTGGCCAAGGCTGGAGGCAAGGTCAACCCATTGAAGTGGCCTCCAAGACGTCATGCAAGGCTGGGGGCAAGGTCAACCCATTGAGGTGGCCACCAAGACGTCATGCGAGGCTGGGGGCAAGGTCAACCCAGTGAGGTGGCCACCAAGACGTCATGCGAGGCTGGGGGCAAGGCCAACCCAGCGAGGTGGCCAAGGCTGTGGGCAAGGTCAACTCATCGAGGTTGCCTCCAAGACGTCATGCAAGGCTGGAGGCAAGGTCAACCCAGCGAGGTGGCCACCAAGACGTCATGCGAGGCTGGGGGCAAGGTCAACCCAGCGAGGTGGCCACCAAGACGTCATGCGAGGCTGGGGGCAAGGCTGACCCAGCGAGGTGGCCTCCAAGACGTCATGCGAGGCTGGAGGCAAGGTCAACCCATTGAAGTGGCCACCAAGACGTCATGCAATGCTGGGGGCAAGGCCAACCCAGCGAGGTGGCCAAGGCTGTGGGCAAGGTCAACTCATCGAGGTTGCCTCCAAGACGTCATACAAGGCTGTGGGCAAGGTCAACCCAGTGAGGTGGCCACCAAGATGTCATGCAAGGCTGTGGGCAAGGCCAACCCAGCGAGGTGGCCACCAAGAGAGGGTGCAAGGCCGGGAGCTGCTTACCGTCACCCTCAATGGTCTTGGTGCTGGTCCCGGTGGGGCTGTGGTTGACCTTGCACTGGAAGGTGTTGCCCTGCAGTTGGGCGACGGGGAAGGTGAACTGGGAGCTGAGGGTGTAGTAGCTGTTGCTGTAGACGACGGGGAAGGTCTCCTGGTCACCGGGGGCTCCCGAGCTCCAGGTGACGGTGGCCGGTTCGGGGAAGAAGTCGCTGACCAAGCAGCCCACGCTGACCTCGGGGTCCTCGCAGGCGCAGGGGACCAAGGGGTAGACCACGGGAGCCCTGGCCCGGACTACGGAGGAGAAGAACCGCCATGTTTTTAGGGTGGGGCTTCCTGGGGGTTGGGTTGGTTTTTTTTGTTTTTTTTTTTTCCCGGGCTCGGTTGCCGCCGCGGCCACCGGCAGGTGGCCCACCCCCCCCCCCCCCCTCCCCAGGTCATCCCCCTCCTCCGCCGCGGGGGGGGGGGGGAGGAAGCGGTTTTGACCCGAAAAAGACGATGTGAAACCCCCCCCCCCCCCCAAGAGGTCACCTCCAGAAGGGGAAGTTCACCCCCGCGAGAAGTTCCTCCTCGACGGGTTTCTCACCCCAAAAACCCACCTTCCCCCCCCCCCGCCCCCCCCCCGGCCTTGATGACATCACGGCGGCGCACGCCCCCCCCCCACACACACACGCCCATGTCACCCACCCATGTCACCCACCCCGTGAAGATGAGCTCGGCTACCAAACCTCACCGTCGGGCTAGCTTCCAAGAGCTCAACGGTGAGCTTGGCCACCAGTTTTCGAGGCTGGGCTACCTTAGAAGAGCTTAAAGCCGAGCTTGGCTACCAAAACTCAACGCTGGGCTAGCTTCCAGGAGCTCAATGGTGAGTGTGGCTACCAGTTCTCAACGCTGGGCTGCCTTAGAAGAGCTTGATGCTGAGCTTGGCTACCAAAACTCAACGCTGGGCTTTCCTAGACAGGTGTGAAGCCAAGCGTGGCTAGCAAAACTCAACGCTTGGCTGCCTTAGAAGAGCTTTAATCTGAGCTTGGCTACCAAAACTCAACACTGGGCTTTCCTAGATGAGCTTAAGGCTGGGCATGGCTATCAAAACTCAATGCTGGGCTAGCTTCCAAGAGCTTAATGGTGAGTGTGGCTACCAGTTGTCAAGGCTGGGCTAGCTTAGAAGAGCTTAAACCCGGGCTTGGCTACCAAAACTCAACGCTTGGCTGCCTTAGAAGAGCTTAAACCCGAGCTTGGCTACCAAAACTCAACGCTTGGCTGCCTTAGAAGAGCTTAAACCCGAGCTTGGCTACCAGAACTCAGCGCTGGGCTTTCCTAGACAGGTGTGAAGCCAAGCGTGGCTACCAAAACTCAACGCTGGGCTGCCTTAGAAGAGTTTTAATCTGAGCTTGGCTATCAAAATTCAGCACTTGGCGGCCTTAGAAGAGCTTAAACCCGAGCTTGGCTACCAAAACTCAACGCTGGGCTGCCTTAGAAGAGCTTAAAGCTGAGCTTGGCTACCAAAACTCAGCACTTGGCTGCCTTAGAAGAGTTTAAACCCGAGCTCGGCTACCAAAACTCAATGCTTGGCTGCCTTAGAAGAGCTTAAACCCGAGCTTGGCTACCAAAACTCAACGCTGGGCTTTCCTAGACAGGTGTGAAGCCAAGCGTGGCTACCAAAACTCAACGCTTTGCTGCCTTAGAAGAGCTTAAACCCGAGCTTGGCTACCAAAACTCAGCACTTGGCTGCCTTAGAAGAGCTTAAACCCGAGCTTGGCTACCAAAACTCAAGGCTGGGCTTTCCTAGACAGGTGTGAAGCCAAGCGTGGCTACCGAAACTCAGCACTTGGCTGCCTTAGAAGAGCTTAAACCCGAGCTTGGCTACCAAAACTCAACGCTTTGCTGCCTTAGAAGAGCTTAAACCCGAGCTTGGCTACCAAAACTCAACGCTTGGCTGCCTTAGAAGAGCTTAAACCCGAGCTTGGCTACCAGAACTCAGCGCTGGGCTTTCCTAGACAGGTGTGAAGCCAAGCGTGGCTACCGAAACTCAGCACTTGGCTGCCTTAGAAGAGCTTAAAGCTGAGCTTGGCTACCAAAACTCAACGCTTTGCTGCCTTAGAAGAGCTTAAACCCGAGCTTGGCTACCAAAACTCAATGCTGGGCTAGCTTCCAAGAGCTTAATGGTGAGTGTGGCTACCAGTTGTCAAGGCTGGGCTAGCTTAGAAGAGCTTAAACCCGAGCTTGGCTACCAAAACTCAACGCTGGGCTTTCCTAGACAGGTGTGAAGCCAAGCGTGGCTAGCAAAACTCAACGCTTGGCTGCCTTAGAAGAGCTTTAATCTGAGCGTGGCTACCAAAACTCAAGGCTGGGCTGCCTTAGAAGAGATTTAATCTGAGCTTGGCTACCAAAACTCAGCACTTGGCTGCTTTAGAAGAGCTTAAACCCGAGCTTGGCTACCAAAACTCAACGCTGGGCTGCCTTAGAAGAGCTTGATGCTGAGCTTGGCTACCAAAACTCAAGGCTGGGCTTTCCTAGAAGCCCTTAAGATGAAATCACTTGCCCAACAGGCAGCTGGGCTTTCCGGGACCACCTCAGAGCTGAGTTTGGCTAGCACGGCTCGGAACTGGGCTCTGGGGGCTAGGATTGAATCCAAGTGTGGCTAGCACAGCTCCGAGCATGGCTAGCATGGCTCGGAGCTGGGCTTTCTGAGTAATATCGGAGCCCAGTGTGGCTAGCACGGCTCCGAGCATGGCTAGCACAGCTCTGAGAATGGCTAGCACAGCTCCGAGCTGGGCTAGCACAGCTCTTGCGCTGGACTTTCTGGCTCAGATTGGAGCCCAGAATGGCTAGCACAGCTCCGAGCTGGGCTAGCACAGGTCTGAGCTGGGCTTTCTGACTAATATCGGAGCCCAGTGTGGCTAGCACAGCTCCGAGCATGGCTAGCACGGCTCTGAGCTGGGCTTTGGTGGCTAATATCAGTTCTGAGCATGGCTAGCATGGCTCCAAGCTGGGCTTTGGTGGCTACTATTGGAGCCCAGCGTGGCTAGCACAGCTCCGAGCTGGGCTTTCTGGCCAAAATTGGAGGCCAGCGTGGCTAGCACAGCTCCGAGCATGGCTAGCATGGCTCCGAGCTGGGCTTTGGTGGCTACTATTGGAGGCCAGTGTGGCTAGCACAGCTCTGGGCATGGCTAGCACAGCTCTGAGCTGGGCTTTGGTGGCTAGTATCAGTGCTGGGCATGGCTAGCAAGGCTCCGAGCTGGGCTTTGGTGGCTACTATTGGAGCCCAGCGTGGCTAGCACAGCTCTGAGCTGCTCTTTCTGGCCAAAATTCGAGGCCACTGTGGCTAGCATGGCTCCGAGCATGGCTATCACAGCTCTGAGCTGACCTTTGGGGGCTACTATTGGAGCCCAGTGTGGCTAGCACAGCTCCAAGCATGGCTAGCACAGCTCTGAGCTGGGCTTTCTGGCCAAAATTGGAGCCCAAAATGGCTAGCACAGCTCTGAGAATGGCTAGCATGGCTCCGAGCTGGGCTAGCACGGCTCTGAGCTGGGCTTTCTGACTAATATCGGAGCCCAGTGCGGCTAGCACGGCTCTGAGCATGGCTAGCACGGCTCTGAGCTGGGCTTTCTGGGTCATATTGTAGCCCAGAGTGGCTAGCACTGCTCTGAGAATGGCTAGCACAGCTCCGAGCTGGGCTAGCACTGCTCTGAGCTGGGCTTTCTGACTAATATCGGAGCCCAGCGCGGCTAGCACGGCTCTGAGCATGGCTAGCACGGCTCCGAGCTGGGCTTTCTGGCCAAAATTGGAGCCCAAAATGGCTAGCACTGCTCTGAGCTGGGCTTTCTGACTAATATCGGAGCCCAGCGTGGCTAGCAGAGCTCCGAGCATGGCTAGCACGGCTCTGAGCTGACCTTTGGGGGCTACTATTGGAGCCCAGTGTGGCTAGCACAGCTCCGAGCATGGCTAGCACGGCTCTGAGCTGGGCTTTCTGACTAATATCGGAGCCCAGCGTGGCTAGCACGGCTCCAAGCATGGCTAGCATGGTTCTGAGCTGGGCTTTGGTGGCTAGTACCAGTGCTGGGCATGGCTAGCAAGGCTCTGAGCTGGGCTTTGGTGGCTACTATTGGAGCCCAGCGTGGCTAGCACAGCTCTGAGCTGCTCTTTCTGGCCAAAATTCGAGGCCGCTGTGGCTAGCCCAGCTCCGAGCATGGCTAGCACAGCTCTGAGCTGGGCTTTCTAGCTCAGATTGGAGCCCAGAGTGGCTAGCACAGCTCCGAGCATGGCTAGCATTGCTCTGAGCTGGGCTTTGGGGGCCAGTAGTGGAGCCCAGAATGGCTAGCCCACCTCCGAGCGTGGCTAGCACGGCTCTGAGCTGGGCTTTCTGACTAATATCGGAGCCCAGTGTGGCTAGCATGGCTCCGAGCATGGCTAGCACGGCTCTGAGCTGGGCTTTCTGACTAATATTGGAGCCCAGCGTGGCTAGCACGGCTCCGAGCATGGCTAGCACGGCTCCGAGCTGGGCTTTCTGGGTCATATTGTAGCCCAGAGTGGCTAGCACAGCTCTGAGAATGGCTAGCATGGCTCTGAGCTGGGCTTTGGGGGCTAGTACCAGTGCTGGGCATGGCTAGCACGGCTCTGAGCTGGGCTTTGGTGGCTACTATTGTAGCCCAGCGTGGCTAGCACAGCTCCGAGCATGGCTAGCACTGCTCTGAGCTGGGCTTTCTGGCCAAAATTGGAGGCCAGTGTGGCTAGCACAGCTCTGGGCATGGCTAGCACGGCTCCGAGCTGGGCTTTGGTGGCTAGCGCTGGAGCCCGGCGTGGCTAGCAGAGCTCCGAGCGTGGCTAGCAGGGCTCCCAGCTGTGCTTTCTGGCCCCCGTGGGAGCCCAGCGTGGCTTTCCTGATCCCGAGCCCCCTGGTCCCAATCCCAAGCCGGGGGGGGGGGGGCGGTTTGCTCCCCAAATCCCCGGAATCCCCCCGATCCCAGTCGGAATCCCCCCGATCCCAGTTTGGATCCTCCCCGATCCCAGTTGGGATCATCCCAGTTTGGATCCCCCCCGATCCCAGTTGGGATCCCCCCGATCCCGATCCCTGTCCCCCCGATCCCGATTGGGATCCCAGTTTGGATCCCCCAATCCCAGTTTGGATCCTCCCCATCCCAGTCGGGATCCCCCCAGTCCTGTTCGATCCCAGTTGGGATCCCCATGATCCCAGTTTGGATTGCCACGATCCCAGTTGGGATCCCTGAATCCCCCCGATCCCAGTTGGGTTCCCAGTTTGGATCCCGCTGATCCCAGTTTGGATCCCCCCCGATCCCGATCCCAGTTGGGGTCCCAGTTCGGATCCCCCCAATCCCAGTTGGGATCATCCCAGTCTCCCTGATCCCGGTTGGGATCCCAGTTTGGATCCCCCAGTCCCAGTTGGGATCATCCCAGTCCCAGTTGGGATCATCCCAATCCCGATCCCAGTTGGGATCCCAGTTTGGATCCCCATGATCCCAGTCGGGATCATCCCAGTCCCCATCCCAGTTGGGATCCCAGTTTCGTTCCCCTGATCCCAGTTCGGATCCCAGTTCGGATCCCCACGATCCCAGTTTGGATCCTCCCTGATCCCAATTGGGATCATCCCAGTCTCCCTGATCCCGGTTGGGATCCCAGTTTGGATCCTCCCCATCCCAGTTTGGATCCCCACGATCCCAGTTGGGATCATCCCAGTCCCCATCCCAGTTGGGATCCCGGTTTGGATCCCCCCGATCCCAGTTGGGATCCCCCCAGTCCTGATCGATCCCAGTTGGGATCCCGGTTTGGATCCCCACGATCCCAGTTGGGATCCACCGATCCCAGTTGGGATCCCCCCAATCCCAATCCTGGTTGGGATCCCAGTTTGGATCGTCCCCATCCCAGTTTAGATCCCCCCGATCCCAGTTGGGATCCCCCCCCGCTCCCGATCCCAGTCCCCCCGATCCCAGTTGGGATCCCAGTTTCATTCCCCTGGATCCCAGTTGGGATCCCAGTTTGGATCCTCCCCGATCCCAGTTGGGATCATCCCAGTCCCCATCCCAGTTGGGATCCCAGTTTGCAGCCCCCGATCCCAGCTGGGATCCCTGAATCCCCCCGATCCCAGTTGGGATCATCCCAGTCCCCCCCGATCCCAGTTGGGATCACCCCAGTTTGGATCCCCCCGATCCCAGTTGGGATCATCCCAGTTTGGATCCCCCCGATCCCAGTTGGGATCCCTGAATCCCCCCGATCCCAGTTGGGATCATCCCAGTCCCCCCGATCCCAGTTGGGATCCCAGTTTGGATCCCCCCGATCCCAGTTTGGATCCCGTGATCCCAGTCAGGATCCCCCCGATCCCAGTTGGGACCCCGCCCCCCCCCCGGGGGCAAAGCCGAGGGATCCCAAGGGCCGGGATCCGCCCTCGATGGCCGACGGGCAACGAGGGCCGGGAAAATGGCAAGTGGGTGGCCGAGGGGACGGAGGAGGTGGCCAAGAGGGGACGGAGGAGGTGGCCGAGGGGACGGAGGAGGTGGCCAAGAGGGGACGGAGGTGGTGGCCAAGGTGGTCCAAGGAGGTGGCCGAGGGGACAGAGGTGGTGGCCAAGAGGGGACGGAGGAGGTGGCCAAGGGGACGGAGGTGGTGGCCAAGGGGATGGAGGTGGTGGCCAAGAGGACAGAGGAGGTGGCCAAGGGGACGGAGGTGGTGGCCAAGGGGACAGAGGAGGTGGCCAAGGGGACGGAGGTGGTGGCCAAGAGGGGACGGAGGTGGTGGCCAAGGGGACGGAGGTGGTGGCCGAGGTGGTCCAAGGAGGTGGCCAAGAGGACAGAGGTGGTGGCCAAGGGGACGGAGGTGGTGGCCGAGGTGGTCCAAGGAGGTGGCCAAGAGGACAGAGGTGGTGGCCAAGGGGACGGAGGAGGTGGCCGAGGTGGTCCGAGGAGGTGGCCGAGGGGACAGAGGTGGTGGCCACACCGGTGGCCTGGCACATTAGAGCCACAAAAGTGTAAAGCCCTGGCGGGCTATTGATCCTATTGGCTATTGATCCTATTGGCTATTGGCTATTGATCCTATTGGCTATTGATCCTATTGGCTATTGGCCCTATTGGCTATTGGCTATTGGCCCTATTGGCTATTGGTTATTGATCCTATTGGCTATTGGCCCTATTGGCTATTGGCCCTATTGGCTCTTGGCCCTATTGGCTATTGGTTATTGATCCTATTGGCTATTGATCCTATTGGCTATTGGCCCTATTGGCTATTGGTTATTGATCCTATTGGCTATTGGCCGTATTGGCTATTGGCCCTATTGGCTATTGGTTATTGATCGTATTGGCTATTGGTCCTATTGGCTATTGGCCCTATTGGCTATTGGTTATCGATCCTATTGGCTATTGGCCCTAGTGGCTATTGACCCTATTGGCTATTGGTTATTGATCCTATTGGCTATTGGTTATTGATCCTATTGGCTATTGATCCTATTGGCCCTATTGGTTATTGATTATTGATTCTATTGGCTATTGGCCCTATTGGGCCGTAGACCCTATTGGTTATTGGCTATTGACCCTATTGGCTATTGGTTCTATTGGCTATTGGCCCTATCGGCTATTGGCTATTGATCCTATTGGCTATTGGCCCTATTGGCTATTGGTTATTGATCCTATTGGCTATTGATCCTATTGGGTCGTAGACCCTATTGGTTATTGATTATTGATCCCATTGGATTCTGACCCTACCAATTATCAGCCCTATCGGTTATTGATCCTATCGGTTATTGACCCTATTGATTATCAGCCCTATCGGTTATTGATCCTATCGGTTATCGATCCTATCGGTTATTGACCCTATTGATTATCAGCCCTATCGGTTATTGATCCTATCGGTTATTGACCCTATCGGTTATCGATCCTATTGGTTATCAGCCCTATCGGTTATCAGTCCTGTTAATTATTGATCCTATTGATTATTGACCCCATCAATTGCCGACGCTATCGGTTATTGATCTGATGAGTTATTGACCCTATTGGTTTTCGGTCCCGTTAATTATTGATCCTATCGATTATCGACCCTATTGGTTATCGGCCCTGTTAATTATTGATCCTATTGCCTATTGATCCGTTATCGGACCTGTTAATTATTGATCTTATTGATTATCGATCCTATTGGTTATCGGCCCTGTTAATTATCGATCCTATTGATTATCGACCCTATTAGTTATCGGCCCTGTTAATTATTGATCCTATTGATTATCGACCCTATTGATTATTGATCCTATTGATTATCGACCCTATTGATTATCGACCCTATTGGTTATCGATCCTATTGATTATTGATCCTATTAATTCCTGCTCCGGTTAATTATCGCGTCTATTCCTTATTGATCCGATCGGTTATTAATCACCCCCTCCCCCCCCCCCAAAGGAAGGTTGGGAGGGAGGAGGGGGGAGGGGCAGCCCCAGCTGCAAAACGGGGCCAGAAACGGCGATTTCGGGGCCTGCCCCGCCCTCCCCGCCACCCCCTCCCCCCCCCGCCGTCACCGTTTTCGGCAGAAATTCACCCAAATCGGGGACAGGGCGGGGGAGGTGATGCCCGGCCGCCTTTTTCCACCCGGGGGTGGCTCCCTCGACGAGGGAGTTTTTTGGTTAATTAATCGTTATTTCGGGGTTTCACGGGTTTGGTTTTTGGGTTTTTTTTTTAGTTTTTCCTTGGGCTCGGGAGGAGGTTGAGCGACCGAAAAAAAAAAAAACCCCAAAAATCTTCATTCCGGCCCCAGAACTTCACCCGGGCGCCGAAGATCTTCGTTCCGGAGCCCCCAAAATCTTCATTTTTGGGGTTTGTTTTTTTTTTTTTCTTTTTTTCACCCCTAAATCCTCAAAACGCTCATTATGGACACACCCCCCCCCAAAAAGTGCCATTTTTGACCCCAAAAATCTTCATTACGGATCCCAAAATCTTCGATATGGACCCGGAACTCCAGAATGGACCCCAAAATCGCCATTTTTGACCCCAAAATCTTCGTTATGGACCCAAAGAAATCTTCGTTATGGACCCAGAGTTTCATCCGGACCCCAAAATCTGCATTTTTGACCCCAAAAAATCGTCATTATGGACCCAAAAATCTTCGTTATGGACCCAGAACGCCACAATGGACCCAAACATCGCCATTTTTGACCCAAAAAATCCTCATTATGGACCCAAAAATCTTCATTATGGACCCAGAATTTCATCTGGACCCCAAAAGATCTTCATTTTCGACTCAAAAATGGTCATTATGGACCCAAAAATCTTCGTTATGGACCCAGAACTTCATCTGGACCCCAAAATCTCCATTTTTGACCCAAAAATCGTCATTATGGACCCAAAAATCTTCGTTATGGACGCAGAACTTCATTTGGACCCCAAAAATCTTCATTTTTGACCCAAAAATCATCATTATGGAGCCAGAACTCCAGCACAGACCCCAAAATCTCCATTTTTGACCCCAAAAATCCTCACTATGGACCCCAAAAATCTCCGTTATGGACCCAGAATTTCATCTGGACCCCAAAATCCTCATTTTTGACCCCAAAAATCCTCATTATGGACCCCAAAAATCTCCGTTATGGACCCAGAATTTCATCTGGACCCCCAAAATCTTCATTTTTGACCCCAAAATCGTCATTATGGACCCCAAAATCTCCGGTTTTGACCCCAAAAAAAATCTCCATTAAGGATCCAGAATTCCAGCACGGACCCAAAAATCTCCGGTTTTGACCCAAAAATCTTCCTGGTGGCCCCAAACGCTCCGTCGTGGATTGAAGGGCTCCGGAATTGACCCCAAACCTCCGGAATTGGCCCCAAAATTCCAGCGCGGCTCGAAAGGCTTCGGGATGGACCCAAAAATCGCCCCTTTGGACCCAAAAATTCCAGGAGGGACCCAAAAAATTCTCCGGTACGGCCCCAAAATCCCGGCGGGGCCCCGAGGCCTCGGCCCCAGCCCCAAAACGGCCAGAATTGAGCCCAAAATCTCCGGCGGGGCTCCAGGAATGGGGCGGAGGAGCTGTGGGGCAGGGAGAGCTGTGGGTCGGGGAGAGCTGTGGGTCACAGCTGTGGGGCAGGGAGAGCTGTGGGTCACGGTGAGCTGTGGGGCAGGGAGAGCTGTGGGTCGGGGAGAGCTGTGGGTCACAGCTGTGGGGCACGGAAAGCTGTGGGGCAGGGATAGCTATAGGTCACGGTTAGCTGTGGGGCAGGGAGAGCTGTGGCTTGGGGAGAGCTGTGGGTCACAGCTGTGGGTCACGGTGAGCTGTGGGGCAGGGATAGCTATAGGTCACGGTTAGCTGTGGGGCAGGGAGAGCTGTGGGTTGGGGAGAGCTGTGGGGCAGGGAGAGCTGTGGGTCACAGCTGTGGGGCTGGGAGAGCTGTGGGTCAGGAGAGCTGTGGGGCAGGGAGAGCTGTGGGTCGGGGATAGCTGTGGGGCACAGGCGTGGGGCTGGGATAGCTGTGGGTTGGGGAGAGCTGTGGGTCAGGAGACCTGTGGAGCAGGGAGAGCTGTGGGGCAGGAGGTCTGTGGGTCGGGGATAGCTGTGGGGCAGGGATAGCTGTGGGGCAGGGAGAGCTGTGGGTCACAGCTGTGGGGCAGGAGGTCTGTAGGTTGGGGAGAGCTGTGGGTTGGGGAGAGCTGTGGGGCAGGGAGAGCTGGGGGGCCAGGGTAGCTGTGGGGCAGGAGAGCTATGGGTCAGGGAGAGCTGTGGGTCGGGGAGAGCTGTGGGTCACAGCTGTGGGTCGGGGAGAGCTGTGGGTCAGGGAGAGCTGTGGGTCACAGTTAGCTGTGGGTCACGGTTAGCTGTGGGGCAGGGAGAGCTATGGGGCAGGGAGAGCTGTGGGTCGGGATAGCTGTGGGTCACAGCTGTGGGGCAGGAGAGCTGTGGGTCTGGGAGAGCTGTGGGGCAGGGGTAGCTGTGGGGCAGGGGTAGCTATGGGGCACAGGGAGCTATGGGTCAGGGAGAACTGTGGGTTGGGGAGAGCTGTGGGTCAGGGATAGCTATGGGTCACGGTTAGCTGTGGGGCAGGGAGAGCTATAGGGCAGGGATAGCTGTGGGGTTGGGGAGAGCTGTGGGTCACAGCTGTGGGGCTGGGGTAGCTGTGAGTTGGGGATAGCTATGGGGCAGGGAGAGCTGTGGGTCAGGGATTGCTGTGGGTCACAGCTGTGGGTCGGGGACAGCCGTGGGGCTGGGGAAAGCTGCGGGTCAGGGAGACCTGTGGGGCAGAACCAGTCATGGGGCTGGGATATCTGTGGGTCAGGGATATCTGTGGGTCAGGGGCAGCCGTGGGGCTGGGATATCTGTGGGTCAGGGAGAGATGTGGGTCAGAACCAGTCGTGGGGCTGGGATATCTGTGGGTCAGGGAGAGATGTGGGTCAGAACCAGTCGTGGGGCTGGGATATCTGTGGGTCAGGGAGAGATGTGGGGCAGGGGCAGCCGTGGGGCTGGGATATCTGTGGGTCAGGGAGAGATGTGGGTCAGAACCAGTCGTGGGGCTGGGATATCTGTGGGTCAGGGAGAGATGTGGGTCAGAACCAGTCGTGGGGCTGGGATATCTGTGGGTCAGGGACGTCTGTGGGGCAGGGAGAGCCGTGGGGCTGGGATATCTGTGGGTCAGGGAGAGACGTGGGGCAGAACCAGTCGTGGGGCTGGGATATCTGTGGGTCAGGGACGTCTGTGGGGCAGGGAGAGCCGTGGGGCTGGGATATCTGTGGGTCAGGGAGAGACGTGGGGCGGAACCAGTCATGGGTCTGGGATATCTGTGGGTCAGGGAGAGACGTGGGGCAGAACCAGTCGTGGGGCTGGGATATCTGTGGGTCAGGGGCAGCCGTGGGGCTGGGATATCTGTGGGTCAGGGAGAGATGTGGGGCTGGGGACCACCGTGGGGCTGGAGATACCCCTTGGCTTGGTGTCTCACCACCTCCCCCCTCCTATGGGGCAGGAGATCGCGTGTGCGTGTGTCGTCCCCCCCCACCCCGTATTCCTATGGGGCAGGAGACCCTCCCGCCCCACACCTGGCCGTGTGTGGGGCTGGCCTGACCCCGCCCCCATCTCCCCCGCCCCACAGCCGCCGCCTCCCCTCCCACCCTCCTCCCCCTGGCCGCCTGCTGTGGGGCGGACGCCGACCCCGTGGCCGTGGCCTGTCTGGTGAGGGGTCACCACCCCCCGGACGTCGACGTCACCTGGGGCGATGACGTCACCGCCGATGACATCACCACCTTCCCGGCCACCCGCCACGGCCTCGTCAGCCGACTCCGCCTGCCCCACGGGACCCACAAGGAGACCTACACCTGCAGCGTCAGCCACCGCCCCACAAGCACCATCGTCACCGAGGAGGTCAAAGGTCAGAGGGGACAAAGTTGGGGGGTGGGGGGAGGTCCTCAAGATCTCTTGGTGGCCCGAGGTCTTCTCCTGGCCCCATAACTCGTCCAAGGTCCCCTCCCAGCCCCATAACTCCTGCCATGGGGTGGGAGGTCCCCAAGACCTCTTGGTGGCCCGAGGTCTTCTCCCGGCCCCATAACTCGTCCAAGGTCCTCTCCTGGCCCCATAGCTCTTGATATGGGAGGTCCTCAAGCCCCCTCGGACCGTGGAAGGTCCTCCACCATCTCCAGAACCTCTGCCATGGGGTGTGACCTCCTCCAAGCCCCCTCGCACCTCCCCTGCCCCCACCATCTCAATGTTCTTGAGATGTCCTCAAGATCTCCAGAACCTCTGCCATGGGGTGTGACCTCCTCCAAGCCCCCTTGCACCTCCCCTTCCCCCACCATCTCAATGTTCTTGAGATGTCCTCAACCCCCCTCGGACCGTGGAAGGTCCTCCACCATCTCCAGAACCTCTGCCGTGGGGTGGGACCTCCTCCAAGCCCCCTTGCACCTCCCCTTCCCCCACCATCTCAATGTTCTTGAGATGTCCTCAACCCCCCTCGGACCGTGGAAGGTCCTCCACCATCTCCAGAACCTCTGCCGTGGGGTGGGACCTCCTCCAAGCCCCCTCGCACCTCCCCTGCCCCCACCATCTCAATGTTCTTGAGATGTCCTCAAGCCCCCTCGGACCGTGGAAGGTCCTCCACCATCTCCAGAACTTCTGCCGTGGGGTGGGACCTCCTCCAAGCCCCCTCGCACCCCCCCTTCCCCCACCATCTCAATGTTCTTGAGATGTCCTCAAGATCTCCAGAACCTCTGCCGTGGGGTGGGACCTCCTCCAAGCCCCCTGGGAGCATGGAAGGTCTTCTCCTGACCCCGTAACTTCTTCATCCTCCCCTTCCCCCGCCAGTGTGTCAAGGTCCCGCCACGCCGGTTCCTCCGGTGGTCCAGGTCCTCTCCACCTCCTCCTGCAGACCCACCATGAACGAAGAGTCGGTGGAGCTCCTCTGCCTCATCTCCGGCTTCTCCCCGGCCCCCGTGGAGGTGGACTGGTTGGTGGACGGGGTGACGGGTCTCCTGCCGGCCACCCAGACGGCACCTCGACGGGAAGAAGGGGCCACCACCTTCCGGGCCAGCAGCAGGACCAACGTCACTCACGCCGATTGGTTGGAAGGGAAGACCTTCACCTGCCGGGTCCGGCACGCGGCCACCGTCACCGTCACCCAGGACCACATCCGGCTCTGCTCAGGTGAGGGGAGGGGACACCAGGGGAGGTGGTGGCACCAGGGGAGAAGGTCCCAGGACCGTGGTGGTGGTGGCACCCACGGAGAAGGTTGAAGGACCACGGTGGTGGCACCATTAGAGGCTTCGTGACTTTGGTGGTGGCACCAGGGGAGAACGTCCCAGGACGATGGTGGTGGCACCAGTGGAGGTCTCATGACCATGGTGGTGGCACCAGGGGAGAACGTCCCAGGACGATGGTGGTGGCACCAGTGGAGGTCTCATGACCATGGTGGTGGCACCAGGGGAGAACGTCCCAGGACCATGGTGGTGGCACCAATAGAGAAGGTCGAAGGACCATGGTGGTGGCACCAGTGGAGAAGGTGACACCGATGGAGAAGGTCTCGTGACCATGGTGGTGGCAGCAGTAGAGGTCTCATGACTATGGTGGTGGCACCAGTGGAGAAGGCTGAAGGACGATGGTGGTGGCACCAGGGGAGGAGGTCACAGGACCATGGTGGTGGCACCAATAGAGAAGGTCACAGGACCGTGGTGGTGGCACCAGTGGAGGTCTCATGACCATGGTGGTGGCACCAGTGGAGGAGGTCCCAGGACCATGGTGGTGGCACCAATAGAGAAGGTCGAAGGATCATGGTGGTGGCACCAGTAGAGGTCTCGTGACTACGGTGGTGGCACCAGTGGAGGTCTCATGACCATGGTGGTGGCACCAGTGGAGGAGGTCCCAGGACCATGGTGGTGGCACCAATAGAGAAGGTCGAAGGACCATGGTGGTGGCACCAGTAGAGGTCTCGTGACTATGGTGGTGGCACCAGTGGAGAAGGTTGAAGGACGGTGGTGGTGGCACCAGGGGAGAAGGTCTCATGACCGTGGTGGTGGCACCAGTGGAGAAGGTTGAAGGACGCCGGTGGTGGCACCAGGGGAGAAGGTCTTGTGACCATGGTGGTGGCACCAGTAGAGGTCTCATGACTATGGTGGTGGCACCAGGGGAGAAGGTTGAAGGACGATGGTGGTGACACCAGTGGAGAAGGTTGAGGGACCATGGTAGGTTGAAGGACATTGCAGGACCATGGTGGTGGCACCAGGGGAGAAGGTCTCATGACCGTGGTGGTTGCCACCAGTGGAGGTCTCGTGACCACGGTGCTGTCACCAGTGGAGCAGGTTTGATGACCGCGCCGCCTTCCACCCGTGCCACCCACGCAGGACCTTCCGGAAGGTCCCACCCCTTCCCGTGACCGACCCCTTCCCCCCCCCGCCTCCACCTCTCCAGGCCTGGAGAACCCCAACGTCAACAACATCGTCCTCTACGTCCTCCCCCCCGACCCCTTGGACCTCTACGTCACCCGCGTCCCCAAGCTGAGATGTTTGGCCACCAACTTGCCCAGCGACTCGGGTTTCCAACTCTCCTGGTGGAAGGAGACCCCGGGGGTCCTCAACCCGGACGTCTTGGACCTTCGCGAAGAGTTCAACGGGACCTTCACGGCCACCAGCTCTTTGACCATCTCCACCCAAGCTTGGGAAGCCGGAGAACGGTTCACCTGCGCCGTCAACCACCACGACCTTCAGGTGCCCCTCAACCGCAGCATCTCCAAGGCTTCCGGTGAGCCGTCTTCTCCTCCGAACCCCCCCCCCCCCGCCCCAAGCCACCGCCGTGGTCATCTTTAGGTGCCACCAACCACCTTCTTCTTCTCCTTCTTCTTCTAGGCAAGGTCACCCCACCTCTCATCTTCCTCTTCCCCCCCCACGCCGAGGAGATGACCCAAAGCAAGGTGACCCTCACCTGCTTGGTCCACGGCTTCCAACCTTCCGACCTGCAGGTCCGATGGTTGAAGAACCACCTGGACCTGCCGGAGGAGACCTTCGTCACCACCCCCCCCCCTCAGAGAAGGTCCCCGGGAGGCCACCTTCTTCCTCTACAGCAAGTTGACGTTCCTCAAGAGCAGCTGGTTGGCCGGGGACACCTACACCTGCATGGTGGTCCACCAAGGCTTGCCCATGAAGTTCACCCAACGGCAGATCCAGAAGGTCCCCGGTAAATAAAGAAAAGGGGGGGGAGGGGGGGGACAATGGTCCCCTCCCCCACCAACCCCACCCCACCCCACCCCATCCCCCCCGTGGTCTTCAAGCCCACCCCACCGCTTTTCGGAGAAGACCTCTCGGGGCCGAGAAGACCTTCTGACCTTCTAATAAAGCCGAGTGGGCTGGTCTCGCAGCCGAGGGTCTCCACGGCGTGGTGTCTTGGGGTGGCCACCGAGGCGGGGTGGGGTGGGGTGGGGCGGGGTGGGGACAACCGGGAGGAGAAGGTTGGAGAAGGTCGGAGGAGGCGGCGGCGCCAAAGGGGAGGGTGGAGGCATCTCCCGACCGTGCGGCGACGAGAGGGGTCCAAGGCGACCACGGGTGGGGGCGGGTGGTGGGTCTCCGAGGACTTGGTCCAGCCGGGGCCAACCCTCCGCGGCCTCGTCCCACCATCCAGCTGCCCACCTCCATCTCCTGGTCCTTCCATCTCCATCTCCATGGTCTCTCCATCTCCATCTCCTGGTCCTTCCATCTCCATCTCATGGTCTCTCCACCTCCATCTCCTGGTCCTTCCATCTCCATCTCCTGGTCCTTCCACTTCCACCTCCTGGTCGTTCCATCTCCATCTCCTGGTCCTTCCATCTCCATCTCCATGGTCTCTCCACCTCCATCTCCTGGTCCTTCCATCTCCATCTCATGGTCTCTCCATCTCCACCTCTTGGTCCTTCCATCTCCATCTCCTGGTCCTTCCGTCTCCATCTCCATGGTCTTTCCGTCTCCATCTCCATGGTCTTTCCATCTCCATCTCCTGGTCCTTCCATCTCCATCTCCATGGTCTCTCCATCTCCATCTCCATGGTCTCTCCATCTCCATCTCCATCTCCTGGTCCTTCCATCTCCATCTCCATGGTCTCTCCATCTCCATCTCCTGGTCCTTCCATCTCCATCTCCTTGTCCTTCCACCTCCATCTCCATGGTCTCTCCATCTCCATCTCCTGGTCCTTCCGTCTCCATCTCTTGGTCTCTCCATCTCCATCTCCTGGTCCTTCCATCTCCATCTCCATGGTCTCTCCACCTCCACCTCTTGGTCCTTCCATCTCCATCTCCTGGTCCTTCCACTTCCATCTCCTGGTCCTTCCACTTCCACCTCCTGGTCGTTCCATCTCCATCTCCTGGTCCTTCCATCTCCATCTTCTGGTCCTTCCACCTTCATCTCCTGGTCCTTCCATCTCTTGGTCTCTCCATCTCCATCTCCTGGTCCTTCCATCTCCATCTCCATGGTCTCTCCATCTCCATCTCCTGGTCCTTCCATCTCCACCTCTTGGTCCTTCCATCTCCATCTTCTGGTCCTTCCACCTTCATCTCCTGGTCCTTCCATCTCTTGGTCTCTCCATCTCCATCTCCTGGTCCTTCCACCTCCATCTCCATGGTCTCTCCATCTCCATCTCCATGGTCTCTCCACCTCCATCTCCTGGTCCTTCCACCTCCATCTCCATGGTCTCTCCACCTCCATCTCCTGGTCCTTCCATCTCCATCTCATGGTCTCTCCACCTCCATCTCCTGGTCCTTCCATCTCCATCTCCATGGTCTCTCCATCTCCATCTCCTGGTCCTTCCATCTCCACCTCCATGGTCTCTCCATCTCCATCTCCTGGTCCTTCCATCTCCATCTCCATGGTCTCTCCATCTCCACCTCTTGGTCCTTCCGTCTCCATCTCCTGGTCCTTCCGTCTCCATCTCCATGGTCTCTCCACCTCCATCTCCTGGTCCTTCCACCTCCATCTCCATGGTCTCTCCACCTCCATCTCCTGGTCCTTCCATCTCCATCTCATGGTCTCTCCATCTCCACCTCTTGGTCCTTCCATCTCCATCTCATGGTCTCTCCATCTCCATCTCCTGGTCCTTCCATCTCCATCTCCTGGTCCTTCCACTTCCACCTCCTGGTCGTTCCATCTCCATCTCCTGGTCCTTCCATCTCCATCTCCATGGTCTCTCCATCTCCATGGTCTCTCCATCTCCATCTCCTGGTCCTTCCATCTCCATCTCCATGGTCTCTCCACCTCCATCTCATGGTCTCTCCATCTCCACCTCTTGGTCCTTCCATCTCCATCTCCTGGTCCTTCCGTCTCCATCTCCATGGTCTTTCCGTCTCCATCTCCATGGTCTTTCCATCTCCATCTCCTGGTCCTTCCATCTCCATCTCCATGGTCTCTCCATCTCCATCTCCATGGTCTCTCCATCTCCATCTCCATCTCCTGGTCCTTCCATCTCCATCTCCATGGTCTCTCCATCTCCATCTCCTGGTCCTTCCATCTCCATCTCCATGGTCTCTCCATCTCCATCTCCATGGTCTCTCCATCTCCATCTCCATCTCCTGGTCCTTCTATCTCCATCTCCATGGTTTCTCCATCTCCACCTCTTGGTCCTTCCGTCTCCATCTCCTGGTCCTTCCGTCTCCATCTCCATGGTCTCTCCACCTCCATCTCCTGGTCCTTCCATCTCCATCTCATGGTCTCTCCATCTCCACCTCTTGGTCTTTCCATCTCCATCTCCTGGTCCTTCCATCTCCATCTCCATGGTCTCTCCACCTCCATCTCCTGGTCCTTCCGTCTCCACCTCCATGGTCTTTCCACCTCCATCTCCTGGTCCTTCCATCTCCATCTCCATGGTCTCTCCATCTCCACCTCTTGGTCCTTCCATCTCCATTTCCTGGTCCTTCCACCTCCATCTCCTGTTCCTTCCACCTCCATCTCCTGGTCCTTCCATCTCCATCTCCATGGTCTCTCCATCTCCATCTCCTGGTCCTTCCATCTCCATCTCCATGGTCCTTCCATCTCCATCTCCATGGTCTCTCCATCTCCATCTCCTGGTCCTTCCGTCTCCACCTCCATGGTCTTTCCACCTCCATCTCCTGGTCCTTCCATCTCCATCTCCATGGTCTTTCCACCTCCATCTCCTGGTCCTTCCATCTCCATCTCCATGGTCTCTCCATCTCCACCTCTTGGTCCTTCCATCTCCATCTCCTGGTCCTTCCATCTCCACCTCTTGGTCCTTCCATCTCCATCTCCTGGTCCTTCCATCTCCATCTCCATGGTCTCTCCATCTCCATCTCCACCTCTTTGTGCCTCCATCTCCATCTCATGGTCCTTCCATCTCCACCTCTTAGTCCCTTCATCTCCATCTCATGGTCCTTCCATCTCCTGGTCCCTCCATCTCCATCTCCTGGTCCCTCCATCTCCACCTCTTGGTCCTTCCACCTCTATCTCCATGGTCTCTCCATCTCCATCTCCATCTCCACCTCTTGGTCCTTCCATCTGCATCTCCTGGTCCTTCCATCTCCATCTCCACAGTCTCTCCATCTCCATCTCCACCTCTTCGTCCCTCCATCTCCATCATCTCCATCTCCGTCTCCTGGTCCCTCCATCTCCATCTCCTGGTCCCTCCATCTCCATCATCTCCATCATCTCCTGGTCGCTCCATCTCTTGGTGTCTCCGTCCGTCTCCTCATGTCTCCGTCTATCTCCTCGTCCCACCATCCAACCCACCATCTCCAGGAGGGTCTCCCCAGGGTTTGAGGACCATCTCCCAAGCTTTCCGTAGGACCGATGGTGGCCTCTTCTCCATGGGGTGGGGGGGGAGGGGGTCAGGTGTCCTTGGAGGTTGAAGGCACTGGGTGGTCTCCACCCTTTGGGGTGGGGTGAAGGTGGTGGTGGTCCACCCCCACTGGTGGTGGTCTAGAGAGATGGTGGGATGGATGGAGAAGACAGGGATGGATGGATGAGTGGTGGGATGGATGGAGAGAAGGTTGGTTGAAGCCTACAGAGATGGTGGGATGGATGGAGAAGACAGGGATGGATGGATGGATGGTGGGATGGATGGAGAGAAGGTTGGTTGAAGCCTACAGAGGTGGTTGGATGGACGAGGAGATGGTTGGTTGAGGTCTCCAGAGATGGTGGGATGGACAGTTGGGTGGGATGGATGGATGGATGGATGGATGGATGGATGGATGGATGGAGAGAAGGTCGGTTGAGGTCTCCAGAGATGGTGGGATGGACGAGGAGAAGGTCGGATGAGGTCTACAGATATGGTGGGATGGATGGAGCGATGGTTGGATGAAGCCTCCAGAGATGGATGGAGGGTTGGATGGACAATTGGGTGGGATGGATGGAGAGAAGGTCGGTTGAGGTCTCCAGAGATGGTGGGATGGATGAGGAGATGGTTGGTTGAGGTCCACAGAGGTGGTGGGATGGATGGAGAGAAGGTTGGATGAGGTCTCCAGAGATGGATGGATGGATGGATGGAGAGATGGTTGGATGAGGTCTCCAGAGATGGTGGGATGGATGGAGAGATGGTTGGATGAAGCCTCCAGAGATGGATGGATGGATGGATGGTGGGATGGATGGAGAGAAGGTCGGTTGAGGTCTCCAGAGATGGTGAGAAGGTGGGATGGATGAGGAGATGGTTGGTTGAGGTCTCCAGAGATGGATGGATGGATGGTTGGATGGACAATTGGGTGGGATGGATGGAGAGAAGGTCGGATGAGGTCTCCAGAGATGGTGGGATGGATGGAGAGAAGGTCGGATGAGGTCTCCAGAAGATGGTGGGACGGATGGATGGATGGATGGTGGGATGGATGGAGACCACACGGGCGGTGGGACGGAGACCACCGGGGTGGACAGATGGAGGGAGGCTGAAGTTCTCCAGAAGCCGAGGAGGACCCACCAGCCACCACCTGACCCTCCCTCCTTCTTTCTCCTGCCCCAGGGCTGGACCTCTCGGCCGAGACCTACTGGGAGGACGATGACAAGGAGCTGGAAGGTCTCTGGGCCACCATCGCCATCTTCGTCACCCTCTTCCTCCTCAGCGTCTGCTACAGCGCCACCGTCACCCTCTTCAAGGTGGGCTTCCATGGGGACGTCCCCCATTTTGGGGTGGGGAGGAACCCCGGGGAGATGCCACCACCCCGGCGTCACTTGGGGGGTGGAGGAGGAACCCTGGGGAGATGCCACCACCCCGGCGTCACCCCCTTCGAGGTGGCCTTCCATGGGGACGTTCTCCTTTGGAGGAACCCTGGGGAGATGCCACCACCCCGGCGTCACTTGGGGGGAGGTTGAGGAACCCTGGGGAGATGCCACCACCCCGGTCTCACCCCCTTCGAGGTGGCCTTCCATGGGGACGTTCTCCTTTGGAGGAACCCTGGGGAGATGCCACCACCCCGGCGTCACTTGGGGGGTGGAGGAGGAACCCTGGGGAGATGCCACCACCCCGGTCTCACCCCCTTCGAGGTGGCCTTCCATGGGGACGTTCTCCTTTGGAGGAACCCTGGGGAGATGCCACCACCCCAGCGTCACTTGGGGGGTGGAGGAGGAACCCTGGGGAGATGCCACCACCCCGGTCTCACCCCCTTCGAGGTGGCCTTCCATGGGGACGTTCTCCTTTGGAGGAACCCTGGGGAGATGCCACCACCCCGGCGTCACTTGGGGGGTGGAGGAGGAACCCTGGGGAGATGCCACCACCCCGGCGTCACCCGTGTCCCCCACCTTGTCCCCACCCCAGGTCAAGTGGCTCTTCTCCACCGTCCTCCACCTCCGCCGAGGCTCCGCCCCACGGGAGGGCCCCGCGATGGGGGTGTAGGGCCCCCCCCACCGCCCTCTGCCCCCCAAAAACCCCCTTTTTCACCCCAAAATAATGTGGGGCGGCCCCACATCTCCCCCCGCAATAAACCCCTCGGCCTCCGCCCCCCGGCGACTCGGCCTGTGTTCTGCTGTGGGGCGCTGTGGGGCGCTGTAAGGGTTCCGTGGGGCGCTGTGGGGCACAGGGGGGCGCTATGGGGCGCAGGGGGCTGTGGGGGGCTGTGGGGCGCTATGGGGTGCAGTGGGGTGCTAGGGGGTCCTGTCGGGTGCGGCGGGGCACGGGGCGCTATGGGGCGCTATGGGGCGCGGTGGAGCCCTAGGGGGTCCTATAGGGCACTATGGGGGGCCATGAGGTGCTATGGGGCGCTATGGGGTGCAGGGTGCTATGGGGCGGCGCTATGGGGGTCGATGGGGCGCGATGGGGCTCTATGGGGTATGGGGTGCTATGGGGCGCTGTGGGGCACCATGGGGTGCTATGGGGCGCAGGGTGCTATGGGGGTCAACGGGACGCTATGGGGCTCTACAGGGTGCTATGGGGCACTGTGGGGGACCATGAGGTGCTATGGGGCGCTATGGGGTGCTATGGGGTGCAGGGCACTACGGGGGGGCAATGAGTTGCTGTGGGGCGCTGTGGGGCTCTGTGGGGCGCTGTGGGGCTGCCGAGGGGGCTGGGCGCTCCCCTGGGCGCTATGGGGCGGGGAAGGGGAAGTTGGGGGGTGGGGGTGGGGCCCGGTTGCATCATCTCCCAGGGAGCCGTGGGGCAGAGAGAGCGAGGGCTCCACGCCGCGGCTATGGGGCAGGAGAGGGGTCGCCGTGGGGCAGAGGGCCTGGAGACGCATCCGCCCAGGTAGGGCCTGGGTCCTCTTTGCTATGGGGCTGGGAGGTGTGGGGCAGGAGGGGGGTTCTATGGGGCAAGGCGGTCCCCTATGGGGCAGAGGTGGGAGATGGGCTCCTTATGGGGCAGGAGGGTCCCTATGGGGCAGGAAGGTCTCTGTGGGGCAGAGGTGGGAGATGGGCTCATTATGGGGCAGGAGGGTCCCTATGGGGCAGGGGGGATCCCTATGGGGCAGAGGTGGAATATGGGCTCCCTATGGGGCAGGAGAGTCCCTATGGGGCAGGGGGGATCCCTATGGGGCAGAGGTGGAATATGGGATCCCTATGGGACAGGAGGATCCTTATGGGGCAGGAATGGGAGGGTTCTATAGGGTAGGGGTGGGGCAGGGGGTTCCTATGGGGCAGGGGGTCCCTATAGGGCAGGAGGAGCTGAGCTGCAGTAAGGGGTCCCTATAGGGCAGGAGGTAGCGTAGGTGGGGCAGGGGGTCCCTATGGGCAGGGGTCCCTATGGGGCAGGAGGTAGCTGAGCTGCAGTAAGGGGTCGCTATGGGGCAGGGGGTAGCTGAGCTGTAGTGTGGGGTCCCTATGGGGCAGGGAGCCACCTATGGGGCAGGGGCTAGCCAGGCTAGAGCAGGGGCTCCCTATGGGGCAGGGGGTCCCTATGGGGCAGGGGGTAGCTGAGGTGGGGCAGGGGCTCCCTGTGGGGCAGGGGTCCCTATGGGGCAGGAGGTAGCTGAGCTGCAGTAAGGGGTCCCTATGGGGCAGGGGGTAGCGTAGGTGGGGCAGGGGGTCCCTATGGGGCAGGAGGTAGCTGAGCTGTAGTGTGGGGTCTCTATGGGGCAGGGAGCCACCTATGGGGCAGGGGGTAGCTGAGGTGGGGCAGGGGCTCCCTATGGGGCAGGAGGTAGTTGAGCTGTAGTGTAGGGTCCCTATGGGGCAGGGAGCCACCTATGGGGCAGGAGGTAGCTGAGCTGTAGTAAGGGGTCCCTATGGGGCAGGAGGTAGCGTAGGTGGGGCAGGGGGTCCCTATGGGGCAGGGGTCCCTATGGGGCAGGAGGTAGCTGAGCTGTAGTGTGGGGTCCCTATGGGGCAGGGAGCCACCTATGGGGCAGGAGGTAGCTGAGCTGCAGTAAGGGCTCCCTATGGGGCAGGAGGTAGCTGAGCTGTAGTGTAGGATCGCTATGGGGCAGGGAGCCACCTATGGGGCAGGAGGTAGTGTAGGTGGGGCAGGGGGTCCCTACGGGGCAGGGGTCCCTATGGGGCAGGGGTCCCTATGGGGCAGGGGGTAGCTGAGGTGGAGCAGGGGGTCCCTATGGGGCAGGGAGCCACCTATGGGGCAGGAGGTAGCGTAGGTGGGGCAGGGGGTCCCTATGGGGCAGGGAGCCACCTATAGGGCAGGGGGTAGCATAGGTGGAGCAGGGGGTCCCTACGGGGCAGGGGTCCCTATGGGGCAGGAGGTAGCTGAGCTGCAGTAAGGGGTCCCTATGGGGCAGGGAGCCACCTATAGGGCAGGTGGTAGCGTAGGTGGGGCAGGGGGTCCCTATGGGGCAGGGGTCCCTATGGGGCAGGAGGTAGCTGAGCTGTAGTGTGGGGTCCCTATGGGGCAGGAGGTAGCGTAGGTGGGGCAGGGGCTCCCTATGGGGCAGGGAGCCACCTATAGGGCAGGGGGTAGCGTAGGTGGGGCAGGGGGTCCCTATGGGGCAGGGGCTCCCTATGGGGCAGGAAGTAGCTGAGCTGCAGTAAGGGGTCCCTATGGGGCAGGGAGCCACCTATGGGGCAGGAGGTAGCTGAGCTGTAGTGTGGGGTCTCTATGGGGCAGGGAGCCACCTATGGGGCAGGGGGTAGCGTAGGTGGGGCAGGGGCTCCCTATGGGGCAGGAGTCAATGAGGGTGCACAGGGGTGCTCTAGGGACACCTTTGGGTGCTCTTGGGGGACCTCGAGGTGCCGTTGGGGTCCTTGGGGTGCCCTTGAGGTGCCCTTGGGGTCCTCTCGGGGGACCTCGAGGTGCCGTTGGGTCCTTGGGGTGCCCTTGGGGTGCTCTTAGGACACCTTTGGGTGCTCTTGAGACACCTTGGGGTGCCAGTGGGTCCTCGGGGTGCTCTTGGGTCCTTGGGGTGCTCTTGGGACACCTTGGGGTGCTCTTGGGGCACCTTGAGGTGCTGTTGGGTCCTTGGGGTGCTCTTGGGGGACCTCGAGGTGCTGTTGGGGTCCTTGGGGTGCCCTTGGGGTGCCCTTGGGGTGCTCTTGGAGCACCTTGAGGTGCTTTTGGGTCCTTGGGGTGCCCTTGGGGGACCTCGAGGTGCTCTTGGGTCCTTGGGGTGCCCTTGGGGTGCTCTTGGGGTGCTCTTGGGGGACCTCGAGGTGCCGTTGGGTCCTTGGGGTGCCCTTGGGCTGCTCTTGGGGGACCTCGAGGTGCTGTTGGGGTCCTTGGGGTGCCCTTGGGGTGCTCTTGGAGCACCTTGAGGTGCTTTTGGGTCCTTGGGGTGCCCTTGGGGGACCTCGTGGTGCTCTTGGGTCCTTGGGGTGCCCTTGGGGTGCCCTTGGGGTGCTCTTGGAGCACCTTGAGGTGCTTTTGGGTCCTTGGGGTGGTCTTGGGGCACCTCGAGGTGCTGTTGGGGTCCTTGGGGTGCCCTTGGGGTGCCCTTGGGGTTCTCTTGGAGCACCTTGAGGTGCTTTTGGGTCCTTGGGGTGCTCTTGGGGCACCTCGAGGTGCTCTTGGGTCCTTGGGGTGCCCTTGGGGTGCTCTTGGGGTGCCCTTGGGGGACCTCGAGGTGCCGTTGGGTCTTTGGGGTGCCCTTGGGCTGCTCTTGGGGGACCTCGAGGTGCTGTTGGGGTCCTTGGGGTGCCCTTGGGGTTCTCTTGGAGCACCTTGAGGTGCTTTTGGGTCCTTGGGGTGCTCTTGGGGGACCTCGAGGTGCTGTTGGGGTCCTTGGGGTGCCCTTGGGGTTCTCTTGGAGCACCTTGAGGTGCTTTTGGGTCCTTGGGGTGCTCTTGGGGCACCTCGAGGTGCTCTTGGGTCCTTGGGGTGCCCTTGGGGTGCCCTTGGGGTGCTCTTGGAGCACCTTGAGGTGCTTTTGGGTCCTTGGGGTGCTCTTGGGGCACCTCGAGGTGCTGTTGGGGTCCTTGGGGTGCCCTTGGGGTGCCCTTGGGGTTCTCTTGGAGCACCTTGAGGTGCTTTTGGGTCCTTGGGATGCTCTTGGGGGACCTCGAGGTGCTCTTGGGTCCTTGGGGTGCCCTTGGGGTGCCCTTGGGGTTCTCTTGGAGCACCTTGAGGTGCTTTTGGGTCCTTGGGGTGGTCTTGGGGCACCTCGAGGTGCTCTTGGGTCCTTGGGGTGCCCGTGGGGTGCCCTTGGGGTTCTCTTGGAGCACCTTGAGGTGCTTTTGGGTCCTTGGGGTGCTCTTGGGGCACCTCGAGGTGCTCTTGGGTCCTTGGGGTGCCCTTGGGGTGCTCTTGGGGTGCCCTTGGGGGACCTCGAGGTGCCGTTGGGTCTTTGGGGTGCCCTTGGGCTGCTCTTGGGGTGCCCTTGGGGGACCTCGAGGTGCCGTTGGGTCCTTGGGGTGCCCTTGGGGTGCCCTTGGGGTTCTCTTGGAGCACCTTGAGGTGCTTTTGGGACACCTTTGGGTGCTCTTGGGGCACGTCGAGGTGCTCTTGGGTCCTTGGGGTGCTCTTGGGACACCTTTGGGTGCTCTTGGGGCACCTCGAGCTGCTCTTGGGTCCTTGGGGTGGTCTTGGGGCACCTCGAGGTGCTCTTGGGTCCTTGGGGTGCCCGTGGGGTGCCCTTGGGGTTCTCTTGGAGCACCTTGAGGTGCTTTTGGGTCCTTGAGGTGCTTTTGGGTCCTTGGGGTGCTCTTGGGGCACCTCGAGCTGCTCTTGGGTCCTTGGGGTGCTCTTGGGACACCTTTGGGTGCTCTTGGGGCACCTCGAGGTGCTCTTGGGTCCTCGGGGTGCCCTGAGGTCACCTCGGGGTGCCGTCGGGTGCCCCTCGGCCACCCTCACCCCTTATCTCCTCCCCCCTCCCCCCAACCAGCCCGGGTGACGTCGCCCAACGTCTTCCCCTTGGTGGCCTGCTCGGGCGGGGCCGCCCCCTCCCCCTTCCCTCCGGTGGCTTGTTTGGCCGACGGTTACTTGCCCGAACCGGTGACGGTGACGTGGGAGAACGGCGACAGCCCCGGCGTCACCTTCCCGGCCGTCCGGAAATCCACGGGACTCTACGCCCTCAGCAGCCAGCTCCGCGTCACCCGCCCCGTCCCCGGTCCCCTGCGCTGCACCGTCCACCACCCGCCCTCCTCCTTCCACAAGACCGTCACCTTCCCCCCACGTAAGGGGACACCCCGGGGTGGGGACACGGGTGGGGGGGACGTCACGGTGGGGTCACCGTGGTGGCGGGGTCACCGTGGCGGTGGGGAGGTGGGTGGGGACGCGGGGGCGGGGACGTGAGGGTGGTGGGGACGTCGTGGCGGGGACATGATGGTGGGGACACCGTGGTGGCACCGTGGTGGCACCCCGGTGGCAGGGTCACGAGGGTGACGAGGTCACCGTGGTGGCACCCCGGTGGCAGGGTCACGATGGTGACAAGGTCACCGTGGTGGCACCCCGGTGGCAGGGTCACAATGGTGACGAGGTCACCGTGGTGGCACCATGGTGGCACCCCGGTGGCAGGGTCACGAGGGTGGTGGGGACACGGGGGCGGGGACGTGATGGTGGGGTCACCGTGGTGGGGACATGGTGGCACCGTGGTGGCACCCCGGTGGCAGGGTCACGATGGTGACGAGGTCACCGTGGTGGCACCATGGTGGCACCCCGGTGGCACCCTGGTGGCAGGGACGCGAGGGTGGCGGGGACATCGTGGTGGGGACATGGTGGCACCATGGTGGCACCCCGGTGGCAGGGTCACGAGGGTGGTGGGGACACGGGGGCGGGGACGTGATGGTGGGGTCGCCGTGGTGGCACCATGGTGGCACCGTGGTGGCACCCCGGTGGCAGGGTCACGATGGTGACGAGGTCACCATGGTGGCACCCCGGTGGCACCCCGGTGGCAGGGTCACAATGGTGACGAGGTCACCGTGGTGGCACCCCGGTGGCACCCCGGTGGCAGGGTCACGAGGGTGGTGGGGACACGGGGGTGGGGACATGATGGTGGGGTCACCGTGGTGGCACCATGGTGGCACCGTGGTGGCACCCCGGTGGCAGGGTCACGATGGTGACGGGGTCACTGTGGTGGCACCGTGGTGGCACCCCGGTGGCAGGGTCACGATGGTGACGAGGTCACCGTGGTGGCACCATGGTGGCACCATGGTGGCACCTTGGTGGAAGGGTCGCGATGGCCATGGGGACATCGTGGGGGGGACGTGGTGGCACCCCAGTGGTGGGGACATCGCGGTGGGGACATCGTGGCGAGGAGGTGACGCTGGGCGCCACGGTCCCCCTTGTCCCCCCCCGCCCCCCCGCGTCACCGTTGTCCCCTCTCCCAGCCGCCAAACCCAAGGTCCCCGTGGTCGATGTCCTCCACACCTGTGACCCCAACGGCGTCCACCTCGTCTGCCTGGTCACCGCCTTCTCCCCGGCCGAGGTGACCTTGGAGTGGCTGGTGGACGGCCAACCCCTGTCCCCCCCCCCCCGCCGTGGACCCCGTGGGACCCGAAGCCACCGGCGGCACCTTCCGCACCAGCTCCCACCTCAACGTCACCTTGGAGGACTGGCAGGAGAAGACCTACACCTGCAGGGTCACCCACCCCGCCTCCAGCAGCGGGCAGGAGGTCACCGCTCACAAGTGCTTCAGTGAGTTGGGGCGGGGTGGCCGCGGGGGGGGGTGGCATCTCCATGGGGTTGACCCCATGCGGCTTTGGGTGGTGGCATCTCCATGGGTTCCCCCCACGTTGATTTGGGTGGTGGCATCTCTATAGGGTTCCCCCCGTGTGGATTTGAGGGTGGTGGCATCTCCATGGGGTTCCCCCTCCTCATTGATTTGGGTGGTGGCACCTCCATGGGGTTGACCCCACGTTGATTTGGGGTGGTGGCATCTGCATGGGGTTCACCCCATGTTGATTTGGGGTGGTGGCATCTCCATGGGGTTGACCCCATGTTGATTTGGGGTGGTGGCATCTCCATGGGGTTCACCCCACGTGGCTTTGAGTGGTGGCATCTCCATGGGGTTGACCCCACGTGGCTTTGAGGGTGGTGCCACCTCCATGGGGTTCACCCCACGTTGCTTTGGGGTGGTGGCACCTCCATGGTGTTGACCCCACGTTGATTTGGGGTGGTGGCATCTCCATGGGGTTCACCCCACGTTGATTTGGGGTGGTGGCATCTCCATGGGGTTCACCCCACGTGTCTCTGGGGGTCTCCACCCCACCTTGGCTTGACCCCACGTGGCTCTGGGGGTGGTGGCACCTCCATGGGGTTCACCCCACGTTGATTTGGGGTAGTGGCATCTCCATGGGGTTCACCCCACGTGTCTCTGGGGGTCTCCACCCCACCTTGGCTTGACCCCACGTGGCTCTGGGGGTGGTGGCACCTCCATGGGGTTCACCCCACGTTGATTTGGGGTGGTGGCATCTCCATGGGGTTCACCCCACGTGTCTCTGGGGGTCTCCACCCCACCTTGGCTTGACCCCACGTGGCTCTGGGGGTGGTGGCACCTCCACGGGGTTGACCCCACGTTGCTTTGGGGTGGTGCCACCTCCACGGGGTTGACCCCACGTTGCTTTGGGGTGGTGGCATCTCCATGGTGTTGACCCCACGTTGCTTTGGGGTGGTGGCACCTCCATGGGGTTCACCCCACGTTGATTTGGGGTGGTGGCATCCCCATGGGGTTCACCCCACGTGTCTCTGGGGGTCTCCACCCCACCTTGGCTTGACCCCACGTGGCTCTGGGGGTGGTGGCACCTCCACGGGGTTCACCCCACGTTGCTTTGGGGTGGTGCCACCTCCACGGGGTTGACCCCACGTTGCTTTGGGGTGGTGGCATCTCCATGGTGTTGACCCCACGTTGCTTTGGGGTGGTGGCATCTCCATGGGGTTCACCCCACGTGTCTCTGGGGGTCTCCACCCCACCTTGGCTTGACCCCACGTGGCTCTGGGGGTGGTGGCACCTCCACGGGGTTCACCCCACGTTGCTTTGGGCTGGTGCCACCTCCACGGGGTTGCCCCCACACATCTCTGGGGGTGGCGGCTCCTCCCTGGGGGCTCGCCCCAAGTTGCCGTGGGGCCGGCGACCCCCTCTGCCCGCCTCACCTCCCCCCCCCCCACCCCCCAACCCAGGCGCCCCCCGCCGACGCCACCAACATCCGCGTCTTCGTCCTGCCCCCTTCCCCCGCCGAGCTCTACGTCTCCCAGAACCCCGTCCTCCGCTGCCTGGCCACCAGTTTGCCCAGCGACGACTTGGTGGTCACTTGGACCCGCAAGTTGGGGGGGACCCTCCGGCCCCGCCCCCTCCACCTCCGCGCCCAGTTCAACGGCACCTTCTCGGCCACCAGCGAGGTCCCCATCTCCACCCGCGACTGGGAGAGCGGCGAGACCTTCACCTGCACCGTCCACCACCACGAGCTCCCCTCCCCCGTCAGCCGCAGCACCAGCAAGAGACCCGGTAGGGGCCCCTCCCCCCGCCTCATTTGCATCTCATTTGCATGCCCCCCCCCCCCCCCATATCCCTCCCACCCCCTTTTTCGGCGCCACCCTTTTCCTCCTCTCCGACCCCCCACCACCCACCCAACGGCCGGCCCCGACGTTTCCTTCTCTCCTGCCCCACTTCCCCTCCCCCCCCCCATCCCACCCTTTCCCCCCACCCTCCGCCCCATATTTCCCCCCCCCCCGGCCATTTCTTCCCCTCTCACCCCGTTTCCCCCCATTTCCTCCCCTCCTCGCCCCATTTCTTCCCCTCCCCGCCCCGTTTCCCCCCATTTCCTCCCCTCCCTGCCCCATTTCCTCCCCTCCCCGCCCCATTTCCCCCCCATTTCCTCCCCTCTCACCCCATTTCTTCCCCTCCCCGCCCCATTTCCCCCCATTTCTTCCCCTCCCCGCCCCATTTCCCCCCATTTCCTCCCCTCTTACCCCATTTCCCCCCCATTTCTTCCCCCCCCAACCCCGTTTTCCCCCCACTTCCTCACCCCCCCCCCGCCTCACTCACACCCCCCATCTCCCCATAGGCAAGCGCCTGACCCCCCAGCGTCTACCTGATGGGTCCCCCCCGCCGAGGAGGTGAGCGGCAACCGGGACACCCTCAGCCTGACCTGCATGGTGAGGGGCTTCTACCCCGAGGACATCTCGGTGGAGTGGCAGAAGAACCAGGAGACCTTGGAGCCCAGCACCTACGACATCGTCCCCCCGGTCAAGGAGAAGACGGGCGACGCCTCCTACTTCCTCTACAGCCGCTTGGCCGTCAAGAGGGAGGACTGGAACCGGGGCACCACCTACGTCTGCATGGTGGTCCACGAAGGTCTGCCCATGAAGTTCATCCAACGTAGCATCAACAAGAACCCGGGTAAAAAATGAGGCGGAGGCGGCGGCGGCATCAGCCCCGGCTTCGGCTCGGTCCTTCCCCACCCCCCCCCCACCACCCCCACCTCACCCCCAGCGTTGGTGGGTGGGGGCGAATAAAGGAGAAGAAGTCAGGCTGGCGTCTGCCTCTGAGCGCCGTGGGGGTGGGCGAGGTGTTGGGGGCGGGGGGGAGATGGTGGATGGACGGACGGATGGATGGGGAGACATCAAAGGTGGTGGATGGATGGATGGATGGATGGATGGATGGATGGATGGATGGGGAGACATCAAACATGGTGGATGGATGGATGGATGGGGAGACATCAAAGATGGTTGGATGGATGGAGACATCAATGATGGTGGACGGATGGATGGGGAGACACCGGATGGATGGTTGGATAGATGATGGATGGATGGATGGATGGATGGATGGATGGATGGGGAGACACCAGATGATGGATAGAGGGATGGTTGGATGGATGGAGAGACACCAAACATGGCGGGTGGGTGGGTGGGTGGATGGATGGATGGATGGATGGATGGATGGATGGATGGATGGGGAGACATCAAACATGGTGGGTGGATGGATGGATGGATGGATGGGGAGACACCAGATGATGAATGGATGGATGGATGGATGGATGGATGGATGGTTGGATGGGGAGACACCAGGTGATGGATGGATGGATGGAGGGATGGATGGATGGATGGATGGATGGATGGATGGATGGAGAGACACCAAACATGGTGGACGGATGGATGGGGAGACACCAGATGATGGATGGAGGGATGGATGGAAGGATGGATGGGGAGACACCAAATGATGGATAGAGGGATGGATGGATGGAGGGATGGATGGATGCATGAGGAGATGGTTGGGTGGATGGAGGGATGAACAGAAGGTTTGTTGAAGTCTACAGAGATGGATGGAGGGATGGATGGATGGATGGAGATGGATGGATGGATGGATGGATGGATGGGGAGACACCGGATGGATGGATGGGTGGAGATGGATGGATGGGGAGATATCAGATGGTTGGATAGATGATGGATGGATGGATGGATGGATGGATGGGGAGACACCAGATGGCTGGGTGGACACCAGGCATGGATGGATGGGGAGACATCCCAAGGTCGGTTGGATGGAAGGATGGATGGATGGATGACGGACAGATGGATGGATGGATGATGGATGGTTGGATGGGGAGACACCAGATGAGGGATGGACGGATGCAGGCACGGATAGACAGAGGGATGGTGGGAGAGATGGATGGATGGATGGATGGATGGATGGATGGAGAGGAAGGGGAGGTTCCTCCTCATCCTCGGGGGCAACAGGTGGGAGGAGAACCCACAGGAGATGGAGACACGTGGGGACGGATAGGGGGAGATGGATGGATGGGTGGAGATGGATGGAGATGGATGGATCGATGGATGGATGGAGATGGATGGATGGAGGTGGATGGATGGAGGTGGATGGAGATGGATGGAGGTGGATGGAGATGGATGGATGGAGGTGGATGGATGGAGATGGATGGATCGATGGATGGATGGAGATGGATGGATGGAGATGGGTGGATGGAGATGGATGGATGGATGGAGATGGATGGATGGAGGTGGACGGAGATGGATGGAGATGGATGGAGATGGGTGGATGGATGGATGGATGGATGGGTGGATGGGGAGACACCGGATGGATGGAGATGGATGGATGGATGGAGGTGGATGGAGATGGATGGATGGATGGATGGATGGATGGATGGATGGATGGATGGATGGGGAGACACCAGATGGATGGAGATGGATGGAGGTGGACGGAGATGGATGGAGGTGGATGGATGGATGGATGGATGGAGGTGGATGGAGATGGATGGAGATGGATGGATGGATGGAGATGGATGGATGGAGGTGGATGGAGATGGATGGATGGATGGATGGATGGAGCTGGATGGAGGTGGATGGAGGTGGATGGAGATGGATGGATGGATGGAGGTGGATGGAGGTGGATGGAGCTGGATGGAGCTGGATGGAGGTGGATGGAGGTGGATGGAGGTGGATGGAGGTGGATGGAGGTGGATGGATGGATGGAGATGGACGGATGGATGGAGATGGATGGAGATGGACGGATGGATGGAGATGGATGGAGATGGATGGAGATGGATGGATGGATGGATGGATGGGGAGACACCAGATGGATGGATGGATGGAGGTGGATGGAGGTGGATGGAGATGGATGGAGAAGACACCAGGATGGGCAGAGGGACAGATTCTGACCCTCTTCCTCCTCTCTCTCCTCCCCCCTGCCCCAGAGTTCAGCCTCCCTGAGGACTTCTGCCACGTGGACCCCGAGAAGTCCAATGGGCCCTGGGACACCATCGCCGTCTTCATCACCCTCTTCCTCCTCAGCGTCTGCTACAGCGCCACCGTCACCCTCTTCAAGGTGGGCTTCCGCGGGGATGGTGGGACCGGGGGGAAGGAAAGCTGGGGGCCCCATGGATGGAGGTGTGGAGGCCCCATGGATGGAGATGTGGAGGCCCCATGGATGGAGATGTTGGAGGCCCCATGGCTGGAGGGGGAGGAAGGAGGTGGGGAGGCCCCATGGATGGAGATCTGGAGGCCCCATGGATGGAGGAGGAGGAGGAGACCTGTAGGACCCATGGATGGAGGAGGAGGAAGGAGATGTGGAGGCCCCATGGATGGAGATCTGGAGGCCCCATGGATGGAGATCTGCAGGCCCCATGGATGGAGGAGGAGGAGGAGATCTGTAGGACCCATGGATGGAGGGGGAGGAAGGAGGTGGGGAGGCCCCATGGATGGAGATGTGGAGGCCCCATGGATGGAGATGTTGGAGGCCCCATGGATGGAGGGGGAGGAGGACATCTGTAGGACCCATGGATGGAGGAGGAGGAAGGAGATGTAGAGGCCCCATGGATGGAGATCTAGAGGCCCCATGGATGGAGGAGGAGGAAGGAGATGTGGAGGCCCCACGGATGGAGACGTGGAGGCCCCATGGCTGGAGGGGGTGGACCCATGGCTGGAGCAGGGGGATGGAGACGGGGAGGCCCCATGGGATGGAGGGTTGAGGAGACGGCTGGACATCGGCTGGGCGGCCACCACCCCTCAGGTGGCCCCTGAGGTGCCACGCCCTTGACCGCGTGTGTGTCCCCCACCCCGTGTCCCCTCCCCCCCCCCACCCCCCTTCCCCCCACCCCACCTGCAGGTCAAGTGGCTCCTCTCCACCGTCATCCAGCTCAAGCAAGGCCCCGCCCCCGACTACAAGAACGTCATCCAGCGCGTGGCCTAAGGGGACGTGGCCCCGTGGCCCCCCTCCCCCACCCCCCCCCCGCCCCCCGCCTCCACCTCGAGGTGACACAACGAAACACACCCTCCCCCCCCCACCCCCCACCCCCCCCCGGGGGAGTGGGGGAGGGGGAAACGGGGCGGGGGAGGGGGGGGGTGGGGGGTGGGGAGGGAGCGTGTGCGCGGGGAGGACGTTACACGGATCCGCGCGTGGCCGGGGGAGGAGAACAGGGTCCACGTGTCCATGGGGAGGACGTTACATGGATCCACGTGTGTCCGGGGAGGACGTTACATGGATCCACGCGTGTCCAGGGAGGAGAAGAGGGTCCACGTGTCCATGGGGAGGACGTTACATGGATCCACGTGTGTCCGGGGAGGACGTTACATGGATCCACGCGTGTCCGTGGGTGGAGAACAGGGTCCACCTGTCCTTGGGGAGGACGTTACATGGATCCACGCGTGTCCGGGGAGGACGTTACATGGATCCACGTGCATCCGTGGGTGGAGAACAGGGTCCACGTGTCCATGGGGAGGACGTTACATGGATCCACGCATGTCCGGGGGTGGAGAACAGGGTCCACGTGTCCATGGGGAGGACGTTACACGGATCCACGCGCGTCCGGGGAGGACATTACATGGATCAACGTGTGTCCAGGGAGGAGAACAGGGTCCACGTGTGTTTGGTGAGGACGTTACATGGATCCACGCGTGTCCGGGGGAGGAGAACAGGGTCCACGTGTCCATGGGGAGGACGTTACATGGATCCACGCGTGTCCGGGGAGGACATTACATGGATCAACGTGTGTCCAGGGAGGAGAACAGGGTCCACGTGTGTTTGGTGAGGACGTTACATGGATCCACACGTGTCCGAGGAGGAGAACAGGGTCCATGTGTCCATGGGGAGGACGTTACATGGATCCACGCGTGTCCGGGGAGGAGAACAGGGTCCACCTGTCCATGGGGAGGACGTTACATGGATCCACGCATGTCCGGGGGTGGAGAACAGGGTCCACGTGTCCATGGGGAGGACGTTACATGGATCCACATGTGTCCGAGGAGGAGAACAGGGTCCACGTGTGTTTGGTGAGGACGTTACATGGATCCACACGTGTCCGAGGAGGAGGACAGGGTCCACGTGTCCATGGGGAGGACGTTACACGGATCCACGCGTGTCCGGGGGTGGAGAACAGGGTCCACGTGTCCATGGGGAGGACATTACATGGATCCACGCGTGTCTGGGGGTGGAGAACAGGGTCCACCTGTCCATGGGGAGGCCGTTACGCGGATCCACACGTGTCCGGGGAGGAGAACAGGGTCCACGTGTCCATGGGGAGGACATTACATGGATCCACGCGTGTCCGGGGGTGGAGAACAGGGTCCACCTGTCCATGGTGAGGCCGTTACGCGGATCACACGCGTGCACGGGGCACACGCTTGGCCGGAGAGGACACCGAGGCGCTGGCAGATGGTTGGGGGGTGGGGGTGGAGGTGGCAGATGTTTCCTGTCCCTGCCCCACACATCCCCACCCCCCCGGCCCCATGGGACGTCACGCGGGGCCTCAAGATAGCGCCCGGGGGTGGGGTGGGAAAGGGGGGGGCGGGGTGACCCAAGAGGAGCCACCGGGGTGACAGGGTGGGGGGATGGGGCCACCAGGGCCACTTGGTGGGGAGGGTTGATGGGGTGGGGAGGGGGGGAACGAGCCAGCAGGGCAACCTGGGGGGGTGGGGGGGTGGTGGGGCGGCGCTGGCTACTGGGTCTACCCGGGGAAGGGTTGGCCACCAGGTCTACCCATGGAGGAGGTGGCCACCAGGTCTACCCAGGGGACCACCAGGTTCACGGAGATGGCCACCAGGTCTACCCAGGGGGAACTGGCCACCAGGTCTACCCATGGAGGAGATGGCCACCAGGTCTACCCAGGGAAGTGGCCGCCAGGTCCATGGAAATGGCCACCAGGTCTACCCAGGGGAAGTGGCCACCAGATCCGTGGAGATGGCCACCAGGTCTACCCAGGGGGAACTGGCCACCAGGTCTACCCATGGAGGAGATGGCCACCAGGTCTATCCAGGGGACCACCAGGTCCATGGCGATGGCCACCAGGTCTACCCAGGGGAAGTGGCCACCAGGTCTACCCGGGGGAACTGGCCACCAGGTCCATGGAGATGGCCACCGGGTCTACCCAGGGGGACCTGGCCACCAGGTCTACCCATAGAGGAGGTGGCCACCAGGTCTACCCGGGGGACCACCAGGTCCATGGCGATGGCCACCGGGTCTACCCAGGGGGAACTGGCCACCAGGTCCATGGTGATTGGCCACCGGGTCTACCCAGGGGAAGTGGCCACCAGGTCTACTGGGTGGGGCTACCCCTTTTCTCCCCCAAAACCCGCCGATTTAGAGCAAACCCACCACATTCGACCATTATTTGCCTCCGGGCAACCCGCCCCCTCCCCCCACCTTCGTTTCCGCCGACTCCGGCCCTAAAAATCCCCTTTTTCCCCCTCGTTTCTGCCGCCCGCTGCGAAAAATCGCTATTTTTGCCCTTTCCCCCCCCACCCCCCCCACCGAAAATTCAGGACTTTTGTCCCCAAAAGCTGCTCCGTCGCCTCACGCGCCAAAAAAAATCGCGAGTTTGGGGGGGGGGGGGGTTAAAGGTATTTTGGGGCAAATGTCTCTGAATTTACGGGGGGAAACGCGCCGATTTGTGGCAAAAATGTTCCGGTTTACGGCCAAAAAAAAAAAAAAAATAAATAAATTTCCTTCTTTTAGGGTGAAAAAAAAAAAATCTCACTTTTTTTGTTTTTCTGACAAAATAAAGAGGGGAAAAAGAAGCGGTTTTATGGCAAAAAAAAAAAAAAAAAAGTCTCGTTTTACGGCAAAGAAAAAAAATGCTCGTTTTAAGGGGGAAAACGCCTTCATTTTGCGGCCAAAAAAAAAAAAAAAAAAGCCCTCGTTTTAAGGTAAAAAAACTTCATTTTTATGGTTGAAAATCCATCATTTTATGGCAAAGAAAAAAACCGTCATTTTATGGGGGGAAAAAACTCATTTTACGGCAAAGAAAACGCCCGTTTTATGGGGGGGGGAAGCCCTTTTTATGGCAACACCCCTCCCCCCCCTTAAAATACCTTAATTTTAAGTTAAAAAAAACCTCATTTGAAGGTAAAAAAAAAAAAAAATCATCGTTTCATGGTAAAAAAAATCCTCGTTTTGCGGTTTAAAAAAAAAAAATTAAATCCTCGTTTTTTAAGGCAAAAATCATTCTTCATTTTAAGGCAAAAATTCCTCATTTGGGGGGGCAAAAATTGAGCCGATTTTAAGGTTTAAAAAAATACTCATTTTATGGTTAAAAAAACCTGCCTTTTAAGGCAAAAAAAAACCAACAACCTTGTTTTAAGGGAAAAAAACATTTATTTTATGGCAAAAAAAGTCCTAATTTTATGGTTAAAAAAAAAAATAATCCTTATTTTATGGTTTAAAACCCATCAAATTATGGGGGGGGGGGGGAGAAATCCCCATTTTTACCTCCAAAACCCACCCCATTTTTGGGCCAAAATTCCCCATTTTACGGCAAAAACCTTCTTAATTTTATCGCCCAAAAAGAACGGGGGGAAAAGGAGTATTTTCGGTGAAAAACGTGTATTTTACGGCTCGAAAAAAAGCACATTTTTTTAGACAACCCCCCCCCCCCAGATTTTATGGGGGAAAAAAATCCACATTTTATGGGAAAAAAAAACCCTTTTTTTATGGAAAAAAAACCTCTTTTTATGTAAAAAACCTAATTTTTATGAAAAAAACCCACAATTTTGTGGCAAAAATAAACATGGCAAAACAAGCATTTTATGGTAAAAAAGTCTCCTCATTTTAGGGTAAAATAATATGAATTTTAAGGTAAAACCCACGCGTTTTATGGTAAAAAAACCTGAGTTTAGGGTAAAATAAAACCCTTATGGGGAAAAAATGTCATTTTCAGGCTAAAAATTTCCTCACTTTAGGGCAAAACCCGCACGTTTTATGGCAAAAAAATAGGGCGAAAGAGGGATTTTTATGGCACGGTAAAAAAAAGCTTAATTTTATGGTTAAAAAGTCCACACTTGAAAGTTAAAAAAACATCATTTCAAGGTTTAAAATCCTCGATTTTGGGAAAAAAGGCCCTCATTTTAAGGTTAAAAAAATCCTCAACTTTTGGAAAAAAAAAAACGCCCTCGTTTTAAGGTTGAAAAAAACCCCTCTTTTTATGGGCAAAAAAAGCCTTTGTTTTAAAAGAAAAAAAACCTTCATTTTTAGGACCAAAAAAGACCCTCGTTTTGAGGCAAAACCGCCTCCTTTTGAGGCAAAAGCGCGCCCTAATTTTAAGTTAAAAAAAACCTTAATTTTTAGAAGCCGTATTTTAGGGCAAAAACTTCCTCATTTTACGGCAAAAACACACCCCCATTTTATGGCCAAAAAACCCCCTTTTTTTTTTTTTTTGGGCAAAAAAAACCCACCCCGTTTTAAGGCAAAACCCACCAATTTACGGCAAAAGAACCACTCCTAGAGGCAAAAAAAAGAAAAAAAGGCGTTTTATGGCACAAAAAAAGATGGATTTTTTGGGCCAAACCCCACATTTTGTCACAACCCCCCCCCCCCCCCCCCATTTTACGGCAAAACCACCCATTTTCCCGCTAAAAACACACATTTTCAGGCAAAAAGACACCTTTGGCGACAAAAATACACATTTTTCAGCAAGCGCACACATTTTAAGGCAAAACCACACATTTTAAGGCAAAACCCACACATTTTATAGGAAAAAAACCCCACATTTTCTTCTTTTCTCAACATTTTAAACCCAAAATCCTCCTTTTTTCCCCCAAACCAGGCCCCGTTCCGCAAAAAAAATGCCATTTCCGCCTTCACCCTGAACCCAAACTCCCTTTTTTTCCACAAAAAAGGCAAAAATGTCGGATTTTTGCCCAAAAAAGCCACGAAATTTGCCACAAATTCCCCCCCTTGACCCCCAAAACTTGCCTTTTTTTGCCGAGGAATCCAACAAAAATTCACAAATCTTGCCTTTTTCGCCCCAAAACCTGGAAGTTTGTGTCCAAAAAAATCTTGGCTTTTACGCTCCAAAAAATCTTGCCTTTTTCGTTTTGCCCCAAATCTTCACATTTTTACCCCCAAATCGCGACTCTTCGGTCGAAAAATTCCTTAATTTTCGTGTCCTCAAAAATACCGACGTTTCCACCCAAAAATCCTTCACTTGCTCCAAAAATCATCGCTTTCGTGGCCCCCAAAATCCTGACTTTTCCCCTCCACAAATCTCGACGTTTTCACCCCCCAAAAAAAACCCAAAAACCTTGATTTGGGGCCTGCGAAAAATCTTCATTTTCATCCTCAAAACTCTTCCCTTTTACGCCCCCAAACTCGTGACTTTTCCACTCAAAAAAACCTCCGCTTTTGCGCCCCAAAGTCTCCACTTCTGTCTCCAAAAAAACGCCATTTCTCTGCCCTAAAAACCCTCACTTTGGGGCAAAAATCGCCCGCTTTGCAAAAAAAAAAAACCCCATTTCCACACATTCAAAGACCCAAAAACCCCTTTTTTTGGCCCAAATCCCCCATTTGCCCGTTTCCTCCCCCACCCCCACCCCCCACCTTCGCCGCCCCGCGCCAAAACCCGCCATTTTTTGCTATTTTGATACGAAAAACCCCCCTTTTTCCGCCCCGTTCCGCCCCGTTGCTCAACCGCGGCCCCCGCCCGCCCCCAAAATTTGCGTTTTTCCACCCGATTTAACTCTGGGCCCCCCCCCACCCCCCCCCCCCGAAAAAAAAATCCCTTCAATGGCGGGATTTTACCCCAAAATGACCGTGGGTGTCGTGTCCCCCCCCCCCCCCCACCTCCCCCCACGGCGCTGGGACGCCCCCTGGTGGCCAAGGGGGGCCCCGATCCCTCAGCCAATGGCGGCGCAGGGACCTCCCCCTCGCTCTCTCCTGATTGGACCTCGAGAACCTCCATCGCCCCCCAAAAAGGGGGGGAGGAACCCGCCCCCCCCCGCCCCCATTTCCAACTTAATTTGACCCAAAATGGTTCCTCCAGGGTTCTTGAGGTTCTCCAGGACAGTCGAGGTTCTCCTGGACATCTAGAACCTTCCCGGGTGCCTGGCTCCGCCCCACAGACCCCATAAGTCCCCTCCGTGACCCTCCCCCCACGGTCACATGGACCTTCTGGACACCTGAGGTTCTCCCGGACACTTGAGGTTCTCCTGGACTTTGGGTTCTTCAGGATTCTTGAGGTTCTCCAGGACACTTGAGGTTCTCCTGGACATCTAGAACCTTCCCGGGCGCCTGGCTCCGCCCCACAGACCCCATAAGTCCCCTCCGTGACCCTCCCCCCACGGTCACATGGACCTTCTGGACACCTGAGGGTTCTCCTGGACTTTGGGTTCTTCAGGATTCTTGGGTTCTCCAGGACAGTCGAGGTTCTCCTGGACATCTAGAACCTTCCCGGGCGCCTGGCTCCGCCCCACAGACCCCATAAGTCCCCTCCGTGACCCTCCCCCCACGGTCACATGGACCTTCTGGACACCTGAGGGTTCTCCTGGACCCGTCCACCTCTCCTGGGGGCACCCCAACGTCCCCAGTGTCCGTCCCCCCCCCCAGGCCTGGACCTCCCCCCCAGTGCCCCCCATGGCCAGTGTGCCCCACACCTGGTGTGCCCCATATCCAGTACTGGGATGTACTGGGGGTACTGGGAGAGGTACTGGGGGGATACTGGGGGTACTGGGGGGGGCACTGGGGGAACCGGGGGTTACTGGGGGGGATACTGGGAGTGCTGGGGGGGGGCCACTGGGGGAACTGGGGGTGATACTGGGGGTGCTGGGGGGCTACTGGGGGTACTGGGAGAGGTACTGAGGGTACTGGGGGGACTGGGGGGGGGCACTGGGGGAACTAGGGGTTACTGGGGGGGATATTGGGAGTGCTGGGGGGATACTGGGGGTACTGGGAGAGGTACTGGGGGGATACTGGGGGTACTGGGCGGGGCACTGGGGGAACTGGGGGTTACTGGGGGGGATACTGGGGGTGCTGGGGGGATACTGGGGGTACTGGGAGAGGTACTGGGGGTACTGGGAAGGGATAGTGGGGGGGGCATTGGGGGGTACTGGGAGCACCGGGGGGTACTGGGGGATACTGGGAGCACTGGGGGGGGGTTACTGGGGGGATACTGGGGGTTACCGGGGGCACTGGGAGCACTGGGGGGGGGGTACTGGGAGCACTGAGGAATACTGGGAGTAAGGAGGGGCACTGGGGCGTACTGGGAGATACTGGAGAAACTGGGGGCGCGAGGGGCAAGGGGGAGACCGGGAGTAATGGGGGGGTGCAGGGGAAACTGGGGGTACTGGGGACACTGGGGGACACTGGGGATAACGGGGGGGTACTGGGAGGCAGTGGGGGGGATACTGGGAGGCACTGGGGGGGTACTGGGAGGACTGGGGGATACTGGGGCTGTTGGGGGGCGAGAACAGGCCCGGGGGGGGGGGAATCCCATTGATGAATGGGAGAGTAGCGGGAAATCCCATTGATGAATGGGAGAGTGGTGGGAAAACCCATTGAGAAACCCAACAGTGGCGGGAAATCTCATTGATGAACGGGAGAGCGGCGGGAAAACCCATTGATAAAGTGCAGAGTGGCGGGAAAACCCATTGATAAACTGGAGAGTGGCGGGAAATCCCATTGATGAATGGGAGAGCGGCGGGAAATCCCATTGATAAACTGGAGAGGGGCGGGAAATCCCATTGATGAATGGGAGAGCGGCGGGAAATCCCATTGATAAACTGGAGAGTGGCAGGAAATCCCATTAATGAATGGGAGAGTGGCAGGAAAACCCATTGATGAATGGGAGAGTGGCGGGAAAACCCATTGATGAACTAGAGAGCGGCGGGAAATCCCATTGGTAAACTGGAGAGTGGCAGGAAATCCCATTAATGAATGGGAGAGGGGCGGGAAAACCCACTGATGAATGGGAGAGGGGTGGGAAATCCCATTGAGAAACTGGAGAGTGGCGGGAAAACCCATTGATAAAGTGGAGAGCGGCGGGAAAAGGCAACTGGGAGCCCCAAAAAGGGGGAGTCTGACCCCAAAAGGCTGCCCCGCCCCCCCCCCCCCCAGCCCCACGGAGCCCCCCCCAGCCCCATGGAGCTCCCCCCCCCCGCCACCTCAGCCCCACGGAACTGAAACATCCAGGGGGCCGGGAAACATTTATTCATTGATGTGCACAAGGCCGGGGCCCCATGTCGGGGTCCATACTGGGAGCACTGGGAGCCTCAGGGTCCATACTGGGAGCGCTGGGGCCGCTACTGGGAGCGCTGGGAGCCATACTGGTGGCACTGGGAGCCTCAGGGTCCATACTGGGAGCGCTGGGGCCGCTACTGGGAGCGCTGGGAGCCATACTGGCGGCACTGGGAGCCTCAGGGTCCATACTGGGAGCACTGGGCCCATACTGGGATTGTACCCGGGCAGCTGCAGCCCAGGCTGGTGCTGTACTGGGAGCACTGGGGCCGTACTGGGAGCGCTGGGGCCATAGCGGCGGCACTGGGAGCCGCGGGGTTCATACTGGGAGCACTGGGGCCTCTACTGGGAGCGCCGGGGGCCATACTGGGAGCGGGGCAGCCCCTGCGAGGAGCGTGCTGGAAGCACCGGGGTTATACTGGTGTTATACTGGTGTTATACTGGTGTTATACTGGGATGGCTCGCGCAGAGGCGGGAGCCAGAGCGGCGTCTTACTGGGAGCGTCGTGGGGCCCGTACTGGGAGCACTGGGCCCATCGTGGGGTGGTGCGGGAAGAGCTGTGGGGCAGCCCGGCGGCGGCGGCCTGGTCCGTACTGGTCCGTACTGGTCCGTACTGGTCCATACTGGTCCGTCCTGGTGCGCTCAGGGGCTGGGGGGGTCCTCGTCGCCCCCCCGCACCAGCAGCACCGGCCCCAGCCCCTCCGTCAGCACCTCCACGAACTCCAGGTCTGCCCCACGTCAAGGCCCTGCCCCACAAGTGGCCCGCGCCTGCCCCGCTTCCGCCCCACTTCCCCCATCCCCGCCCCGTTTCCCCCCCGTTTCCCCCCCGTTTCCCCCCCGCTTCCCCCATTTCTGCCCCACTCCCGCCCCGCTTCCCCCCGTTTCCCCATTCCTGCCCCATTTCTCCCCATTCCTGCCCCACTTCCGCCCCCATTTCTCCCCACTTCCGCCCATTTCTCCCCCCTTCTGCCCCATTTCTCCCCATTTCCCGCCCACTTCTGCCCTCTTCCGCCCCATTTCTCCCACTTCCGCCCTCTTTCCGCCCATTTCTCCCCCCTCCGCCCCATTTCTCCCATTTCCCACCATTTCTCCCCGCTTCCGCTCAATTTATGCCCCATTTCTCCCCACTTCCGCCCCACTTCTCCCCATTTTCCGCCCACTTCCGCCCCATTCCCCCCCCATTTCTCCCCAATTCCGCCCCATTTCCGCCCATTCCCCCCATTTCCGCCCCATTTCTCCCCATTTCCGCCCCATTTCTCCCCACTTCCTCCCCACTTCTGCCGATTTCTCCCCACTTCCGCCCCATTTCTGCCCATTTCCCCCCACTTCCACCCCATTTCCCCCCACTTCCGCCCCATTTCCCCCCACTTCCGCCCCATTTCTCCCCACTTCCGCCCATTTCCCCCCACTTCCGCCATTCCCCCCACTTCCGCCCCACTTCCGCCCACTTCCGCCCCATTTCCCCCCACTTCCGCCCACTTCCGCCCCATTTCCCCCCACTTCCGCCCATTCCCCCCACTTCCGCCCCACTTCCGCCCATTTCCCCCCACTTCCGCCCATTTCCCCCACTTCCGCCCCATTTCTCCCCACTTCCGCCCCATTTCTCCCCACTTCCGCCTATTTCTCCCCACTTCCGCCCCATTTCTCCCCACTTCCGCCCCATTTCCCCCCACTTCCGGCCCCCCTTCCGCCCATTCCCCCCATTTCCCCCCACTTCCGCCCATTTCTCCCCACTTCCACCCCATTTCCCCCACTTCCGCCCCACTTCCACCCATTCCACCCCATTTCTCCCCACTTCCGCCCATTTCTCCCCACTTCCGCCCCATTTCCCCCCACTCCGCCCCATTTCTCCCCGCTTCCGCCCCATTTCTCCCCACTTCCGCCCACTTCCGCCCACTTCCGCCCATTTCCCCCCACTTCCGCCCCACTTCCGCCCACTTCCGGCCCCGCTTCCGGGATCCAGCTCTCGGGGGCCGCGCCGCGCGGGGGGGGGGGGGCGGGGGGGGCAGGTCGAGCAGCACCAGCCGGGCCCCCCCCGAGCGCTCGCCCAGCGCCTCGTTCAGCCCGCTCCGCAGCCGCCATGCGCCGCACGTTGGCCCTGCCCAGTACGCACCAGTACGCACCAGTACGGACCAGTACGGACCAGTACAGACCAGTACGGACCGGTACGGACCAGCACAGACCAGTACGGACCAGTACGCACCAGTACGCACCAGTACGGACCAGTATACAAGCCCCCCCCCCCCCCCCCCCCCGGCCCAGCCCACACCACCTCCTTCTCCCTCCCAGTCCCTCCCAGTGCCTCCCAGTACATCCCAGTACATCTCCCAGTCCCTCCCAGTCCCCTTTCCAGTATATCCCAGTATATCCCAATCCCCTCCCAGTCCTCTCCCAGTCCCCTCCCAGTATATCCCAGTCCCTCCCAGCCCCTCCCAGTCCCCTTCCAGTACATCCCAGTATATCCCAGTCCCTCCCAGTGCCCTCCCAGTATATCCCAGTATATCTCAGTCCCTCCCAGCCCCTCCCAGTCCCCCTCCCAGTACATCCCAGTATATCCCAGTCCCCTCCCAGTCCCTCCGAGCCCCTCCCAGTCCCCTCCCAGTATATCCCAGTCCCTCCGAGCCCCTCCCAGTCTCCTCCCAGTACATCCCAGTATATCCCAATCCCCTCCAGTCCCTCTGAGCCCCTCCCAGTCCCCTCCCAGTATATCCCAGGTCCCTCCCAGCCCCTCCCAGTCCCCTTCCAGTACATCCCAGTATATCCCAGTCCCTCCCAGTATATCCCAGTATATCCAGTCCCTCCCAGTCCCTCCCAGTATATCCCAGTCCCCCTCCCAGTCTCCTCCCAGTCCCTCCCAGTCCCCCCCAGTCCCCCTCCCAGTATATCCCAGTCCCCTCCCAGTCCCTCCCAGCCCCTCCCAGTCCCCTCCCAGTACATCCCAGTCTATCCCAGTCCCCTCCGAGTATATCCCAGTCCCTCCCAGTCCCTCCCAGTATATCCCAGTATATCCCAGTCCCCCTCCCAGTGCATCCCAGTCCCCCTCCCAGTATATCCCAGTCCCTCCCAGTCCCTCCCAGTACATCCCAGTATATCCCAGTCCCCCTCCCAGTATATCCCAGTCCCCTCCCAGTCTCCTCCCAGTCCCTCCCAGTCCCCCCCAGTCTCCTCCCAGTATATCCCAGTCCCCTCCCAGTCCCTCCCAGCCCCTCCCAGTCCCCTTCCAGTACATCCCAGTATATCCCAGTCCCCTCCCAGTGCCCTCCCAGTATATCCCAGTATATCCCAGTCCCTCCAGTATATCCCAGTCCCCTCCCAGTCTCCTCCCAGTCCCTCCTAGTCCCCCCCAGTCCCCTCCCAGTATATCCCAGTCCCCTCCCAGTCCCTCCCAGCCCCTCCCAGTCCCCTCCCAGTATATCCCAGCGCCTCCCACTCCCCTCCCAGTATGTCCCAGTTCCCTCCCAGTGCATCCCAGTCCCCCCCAGTCCCCCCCAGCGCCACTCACGGGTTGGGGCCCTGCCGGGGGGTGCCGCCCCCCCGCCCCTTCCTCCTCCTCCTCCTCCTCCTCTTCCTCCTCCCACGCGCTGTGGGCGGGGCTTCCCTGCGACGTCACCGGCAGCGTCACGCGGGGGCGGGAAGCTGGGAGGGGGGGGGGGGGGCGGGGGGGGGGGCGGGGGGCGCGGCGCTGACGTCACCTGCGCGCGCTGCCGGAGCTGCCGCAGCATCTGCGCGCGCTGCTCCATCATCAGCGTGCGCTCGTACGTGTACGTGCTGACGTCACCGACGTCCTGCGCAAGCGGGGGGGGGAGACCCCGGCGGGGAGGGGGAGGGGGGTGAGGCCCAAAAACCCCCCAAAACTCCCCCAAAACTCCCCCAAAAAAAGGGGGGGGGGGGTGTCAAGGGAGGGGTTTAAGGGGGGGGGGGGGTCACTCACGAGGCGCACGAGGCGGGGGGGTCCCCCCAGCCCCCGGCCCCCCCCCCCCCCCCCGCCCCCGCCGGGCTCCTCCCCCCGGCGGTGACGGCGAAGAGACGCACGCGGCAGCCGGCCCAGTGCTGGGGGGGGGGGAGAGGGGGGGGGTGACGTCACAGGGGGGAGGGGCTAC
>NW_026529675.1:0-67063 GCF_028500815.1 Rissa tridactyla | reverse complement strand
GCTTGCTTGGCCCCACAGACGTGGGGGCTGCAGTCTTTGCTGCTGCCTTCAGCCTCGACACCACCCTTTCCCACTTGGCGCCCTATCAGGCACAAAAATGGCCATACGGCTGGAGATGGGTCCCCCGCCCAGAGAGCCAGCAGGGAAAACTATGCCTTGTTCTAAAGCTCTTTGGGAACCGCTTGCGTAGCCGCACAGACCTGGGGGCTGCGGGCTTTCCTGCTGCCTTCAGCCTCGACAGCACCCTTTCCCACTTGGCGCCCTATCAAGCACAAAAATGGCCTATGGCTGGAAATGGGTCCCATGCCCAAAGAGCCAGCAGGGAAAACTATGCCTTGTTCTAAAGCTCTTTGGGAACCGCTTGCGTAGCCCCACACACGTGGGGGCTGCGGGGCTTTCCTGCTGCCTTCAGCCTCAAAGCCACCCTTTCCCACTTGGCGCCGCGCCAGGCACAAAAATGGCCATACGGCTGGAGATGGGTCCCCCGCCCAAAGAGCCAGCAGGGAAAACTATGCCTTGTTCTAAAGCTCTTTGGGAACCGCTTGTGTGGCCCCACAGACCTGGGGGCTGCGGGCTTTCCTGCTGCCTTCAGCCTCGACAACACCCTTTTCCACTTGGCGTCGCGCCAGGCACAAAAATGGCCTATGGCTGGAGATGGGTCTCCCGCCCAAAGAGCCAGCAGGGAAAACTATGCCTTGTTCTAAAGCTCTTTGGGAACCGCTTTCGTAGCCGCACAGACCAGGGGGCTGCGGGCTTTGCTGCTGCCTTCAGCCTCAAAGCACCCTTTCCCACTTTGCGCCGGGCCAGGCGCAAAAATGGCCGTACGGCTGGAGATGGGTCCCCCGCCCAAAGAGCCAGCAGGGGAAAACTATTGCCTTGTTCTAAAGATCTTTGTGATCCGCTTGTGTAGCCGCACAGACCTGGGGGCTGCAGGCTTTCCTGCTGCCTTCAGCCTCAAAACCATCCTATGCCACTACGCACCGCGCCAGGCACAAAAATAGCCATACGGCTGGAGATGGGTCCCCCGCCCAAAGAGCCAGCAGTGAAAACTATGCCTTGTTCTAAAGCTCTTTGTGATCCGCTTGTGTAGCCGCACAGACCTGGGGGCTGCAGGCTTTCCTGCTGCCTTCAGCCTCAAAACCATCCTATGCCACTACGCACCGCGCCAGGCACAAAAATAGCCATACGGCTGGAGATGGGGTCCCCCGCCCAAAGAGCCAGCAGGGAAAACTATGCCTTGTTCTAAAGCTCTTTGGGAACCGCTTGCGTAGCCCCACACACCTGGGGGCTGCAGGCTTTCCTGCTGCCTTCAGCCTCGACAGCACCCTTTCCCACTTGGCTTCGTGCCAGGCACAAAAATGGCCTATGGCTGGAGATGGGTCCCATGCCCTAAGAGCCAGCTGGGAAAACTATGCCTTGTTCTAAAGCTCTTTGGGAACCGCTTGCGTAGCACCACAGACCTGGGGGCTGCAGGCTTTGCTCCTGCCTTCAGCCTCAAAGCCACCCTTTCCCACCTGGCGCCGCGCCAGGCTCAAAAATGGCCATACGGCTGGAGATGGGTCCCCCGCCCAGAGAGCCAGCAGGGGAAAACTATGCCTTCTTCTAAAGCTCTTTGGGAACCGCTTGCGTAGCCCCACAGACCTGGGGGCTGCGGGCTTTGCTGCTGCCTTCAGCCTCGACACCACCCTTTCCCACTTGGCGCCGCGCCAGGCACAAAAATGGCCATACGGCTGGAGATGGGTCCCCCACCCGAAGAGCCAGCAGGGAAAATTATGCCTTGTTCTAAAGCTCTTTGGGAACCGCTTGCGTAGCCCCACAGACCTGGGGGCTGCGGGCTTTGCTGCTGCCTTCAGCCTTAAAGCCACCCTTTCCCACTTGGCGCCGGGCCAGGCACAAAAATTGCCATACGGCTGGAGATGGGTCCCATGCCAAAAGAGCCAGCAGGGAAGACTATGCCTTGTTCTAAAGCTCTTTGGGAACCGCTTGCGTAGCCCCACAGACCTGGGGGTTGCGGGCTTTCCTGCTTCCTTCAGCCTCAAAACCACCCTTTCCCACTACGCACCGCGCCAGGCACAAAAATGGATATACGATTGGAGATGGGTCCCCCCGCCCAAAGAGCCAGCAGGGAAAACTATGCCTTGTTCTAAAGCTCTTTGGGAACCGCTTGCGTAGCCCCACAGACCTGGGGGCTGCAGGCTTTCCTGCTGCCTTCAGACTCGACACCACCCATTCCCACTTGGCGCCGCGCCAGGCACAAAAATGGCCATACGGCTGGAGATGGGTCCCCCCGCCCAAAGAACAAGCAGGGAAAACTATGATTTGTTCTAAAGCTCTTTGGGAACCGCTTGCGTAGCCCCACAGACCTGGGGGCTGCGGGCTTTCCTGCTGCCTTCAGACTCGACCACACCCTTTCCCACTTGGCACCGCGCCAGGCACAAAAATGGCCATACAGCTGGAGATGGGTCCCCCCGCCCAAAGAGCCAGCAAGGAAAACTATGCCTTGTTCTAAAGCTCTTTGGGAACCGCTTGCGTAGCCCCACAGACCTGGGAGCTGCGGGCTTTCCTGCTGCCTTCAGCCTCGACACCACCCTTTCCCACTGGGCGCCGCGCCAGGCACAAAAATGGCCATACGGCTGGAGATGGGTCCCCCGCCCAAGGAGCCAGCACGGAAAACTATGCCTTGTTCTAAAGCTCTTTGGGAACCGCTTGCGTAGCCCCACAGACCTGGGGGCTGCAGGCTTTCCTGCTGCCTTCAACCTCGACACCACCCTTTCCCACTTGGCGTCGCGCCAGGCACAAAAATGGCCTATGGCTGGAGATGGGTCCCCCGCCCAAAGAGCCAGCAGGGGAAAACTATGCCTTGTTCTAAAGCTCTTTGGGAACCGCTTGCGTAGCCCCACACACCTGGGGGCTGTGGGCTTTCCTTCTGCCTTCATGTTCGACAACACCCTTTCCCACTTGGCGCCGCGCCAGGCACAAAAATGGCCATACGGCTGGAGATGGGTCCCCCGCCCAAAGAGCCAGCAGGGAAAACTATGCCTTCTTCTAAAGCTCTTTGGGAACCGCTTGCGTAGCCCCACAGACCTGGGGGCTGCAGGCTTTCCTGCTGCCTTCAGGCTCGACAGCACCCTTTCCCACTTGGCACTGCGCCAGGCACAAAAATGGCCTATGGCTGGAGATGGGTCCCCCGCCCAAAGAACAAGCAGCGGAAACTATGCCTTGTTCTAAAGCTCTTTGGGAACCGCTTGCATAGCCTAAGAGACTTGGGGGCTGCAGACTTTCCTGCTGCCTTCAGCCTCAAAGCCACCCTTTCCCATTTGGCGCCGCGGTAGGCACAAAAATGGCCATACGGCTGGAGATGGGTTCCATGCCCAAAGAGCCAGCAGGGAAAACTATGCCTTGTTCTAAAGCTCTTTGGGAACCGCTTGCGTAGCCCTACAGACCTGGGGGCTTCGGGCTTTGCTGCTGCCTTCAGCCTCGACACCACCCTTTCCCACTTGGCGCCGGGCCAGGCACAAAAATGGCCTATGGTTGGAGATGGGTCCCATGCCCAAAGAGCCAGCAAGGAAAACTATGCCTTCTTCTAAAGCTCTTTGGGAACCGCTTGCGTAGCCCCACAGACCTGGGGGCTGCGGGCTTTCCTGCTGCCTTCAGCCTCAAAGCCACCCTTTCCCACTACGCACCGCGCCAGGCACAAAAATGGCCTATGGCTGGAGATGGGTCCCATTCCCAAAGAGCCATCACGGAAAACTATGCCTTGTTCTAAAGCTCTTTGGGAACAGCTTCCTTGGCCCCACAGAGCTGTGGGCTGCAGGCTTTCCTGCTGCCTTCAGCCTCAAAACCACCCTTTCACACTACGCACCGCGCCAGGCACAAAAATGGCCATACGGCTGGAGATGGGTCCCCCGCCCAAAGAGCCAGCAGGGAAAACTATGCCTTGTTCTAAAGCTCTTTGGGAACCGCTTGCGTAGCCCCACAGACCTGGGGGCTGTGGGCTTTCCTGCTGCCTTCAGCCTCGACACCACCCTTTCCCACTTGGCGCCGCATCAGGCACAAAAATGGCCATACGGCTGGAGATGGGTCCCCCGCCCAAAGAGCCAGCAGGGAAAACTATGCCTTGTTCTAAAGCTCTTTGGGAACCGCTTGCGTAGCCCCACAGACCTGGGGGCTGCAGGCTTTCCTGCTGCCTTCAGCCTCAAAGCCACCCTTTCCCACTTGGCGCCGCGCCAGGCACAAAAATGGCCTATGGCTGGATACGGGTCCCCCGCCCAAAGAGCCAGCAGGGAAAACTATGCCTTGTTCTAAAGCTCTTTGGGAACCACTTGCGTAGCCCCACAGACGTGGGGCCTGCAGGCTTTCCTGCTGCCTTCAGCCTCGACACCACCCTTTCCCACTTGGCGCCGCGCCAGGCACAAAAATGGCCTATGGCTGGAGATGGGTCCCCCGCCCAAAGAGCCAGCAGGGAAAACTATGCCTTGTTCTAAAGCTCTTTGGGAAACGCTTGCGTAGCCCCACAGACCTGGGGGCTGCGGGCTTTCCTGCTGCCTTCAGCCTCGACACCACCCTTTCCCACTTGGCACTGCGCCAGGCACAAAAATGGCCTATGGCTGGAGATGGGTCCCCGGCCCAGAGAGCCAGCAGGGAAGACTATGCCTTGTTCTAAAGCTCTTTGGGAACCGCTTGCGTAGCCCCACAGACCTGGGGGCTGCGGGCTTTGCTGCTGCCTTCAGCCTCAAAGCCACCCTTTCCCATTTGGCGCCGCGCTAGGCACAAAAATGGCCATACGGCTGGAGATGGGTCCCCCGCCCAAAGAGCCAGCAGGGAAAACTATGCCTTGTTCTAAAGCTCTTTGGGAACCGCTTGCGTAGCCCCACAGACCTGGGGGCTGCGGGCTTTCCTGCTGCCTTCAACCTCGACACCACCCTTTCCCACTTGGCGTCGCGCCAGGCACAAAAATGGCCTATGGCTGGAGATGGGTCCCATGCCCAAAGAGCCAGCAGGGAAAACTATGCCTTGTTCTAAAGCTCTTTGGGAACCGCTTGCGTAGCCCCACAGACCTGGGGGCTGCGGGCTTTCCTGCTGCCTTCAGCCTCGACAACACCCTTTCCCACTTGGCGTCGCGCCAGGCACAAAAATGGCCTATGGCTGGAGATGGGTCTCCCGCCCAAGGAGCCAGCACGGAAAACTATGCCTTGTTCTAAAGCTCTTTGGGAACCGCTTGCGTAGCCGCACAGACCTGGGGGCTGCGGGCTTTCCTGCTGCCTTCAGCGTCAAAGCCACCCTTTCCCACTTGGCGTCGTGCCAGGCACAAAAATGGCCATATGTCTGCAGATGGGTCCCCCGCCCAAAGAGCCAGCAGGGAAAACTATGCCTTGTTCTAAAGCTCTTTGGGAACCGCTTGCGTAGCCCCACAGACCTGGGGGCTGCGGGCTTTCCTGCTGTCTTCAGCCTCAAAGCAACCCTTTCCCACTTGGCGCCCTATCAGGCACAAAAATGGCCTATGGATGGAGATGGGTCCCATGCCTAAAGAGCCAGCAGGGAAAACTATGCCTTGTTCTAAAGCTCTTTGGGAACTGCTTGCGTAGCCCCACAGACCTGGGGGCTGCGGGCTTTGCTGCTGCCTTCAGCCTCAAAGCCACCCTTTCCCACTTGGCGCCGCGCCAGGCACAAAAATGGCCATACGGCTGGAGATGGGTCCCCCGCCCAAAGAGCCAGCAGGGAAAACTATGCCTTGTTCTAAAGCTCTTTGGGAACCGCTTGTGTGGCCCCACAGACCTGGGGGCTGCGGGCTTTCCTGCTGCCTTCAGCCTCGACAACACCCTTTCCCACTTGGCGTCGCGCCAGGCACAAAAATGGCCTATGGCTGGAGATGGGTCTCCCGCCCAAAGAGCCAGCAGGGAAAACTATGCCTTGTTCTAAAGCTCTTTGGGAACCGCTTTCGTAGCCGCACAGACCTGGGGGCTGCGGGCTTTGCTGCTGCCTTCAGCCTCAAAGCCACCCTTTCCCACTTTGCGCCGGGCCAGGCGCAAAAATGGCCATACGGCTGGAGATGGGTCCCCCGCCCAAAGAGCCAGCAGGGAAAACTATGCCTTGTTCTAAAGATCTTTGTGATCCGCTTGTGTAGCCGCACAGACCTGGGGGCTGCAGGCTTTCCTGCTGCCTTCAGCCTCAAAACCATCCTATGCCACTACGCACCGCGCCAGGCACAAAAAATAGCCATACGGCTGGAGATGGGTCCCCCGCCCAAAGAGCCAGCAGTGAAAACTATGCCTTGTTCTAAAGCTCTTTGTGATCCGCTTGTGTAGCCGCACAGACCTGGGGGGCTGCAGGCTTTCCTGCTGCCTTCAGCCTCAAAACCATCCTATGCCACTACGCACCGCGCCAGGCACAAAAATAGCCATACGGCTGGAGATGGGTCCCCCGCCCAGAGATCCAGCAGGGGAAAACTATGCCTTGTTCTAAAGCTCTTTGGGAACCGCTTGCGTAGCCCTACAGACCTGGGGGCTGCGGGCTTTCCTGCTGCCTTCAAGCCTCAAAGCCACCCTTTCCCACTGGGCGCCGGGCCAGGGACAAAAATGGCCTGTGGCTGGAGATGGGTCCCCCGCCCAAAGAGCCAGCAGGGAAAAGTATGCCTTGTTCTAAAGCTCTTTGGGAACCGCTTGCTTGGCCCCACAGACGTGGGGGCTGCAGTCTTTGCTGCTGCCTTCAGCCTCGACACCACCCTTTCCCACTTGGCGCCCTATCAGGCACAAAAATGGCCATACGGCTGGAGATGGGTCCCCCGCCCAGAGAGCCAGCAGGGGAAAACTATGCCTTGTTCTAAAGCTCTTTGGGAACCGCTTGCGTAGCCGCACAGACCTGGGGGCTGCGGGCTTTCCTGCTGCCTTCAGCCTCGACAGCACCCTTTCCCACTTGGCGCCCTATCAAGCACAAAAATGGCCTATGGCTGGAAATGGGTCCCATGCCCAAAGAGCCAGCAGGGGAAAACTATGCCTTGTTCTAAAGCTCTTTGGGAACCGCTTGCGTAGCCCCACACACGTGGGGGCTGCGGGCTTTCCTGCTGCCTTCAGCCTCAAAACCACCCTTTCCCACTTGGCGCTGCGCCAGGCACAAAAATGGCCATATGGCTGGGAGATGGGTCCCCCGCCCAAAGAGCCAGCAGGGAAAATTATGCCTTGTTCTAAAGCTCTTTGGGAACCGCTTGCGTAGCCCCACAGACCTGGGGGCTGCGGGCTTTCCTGCTGCCTTCAAGCCTCAAAGCCACCCTTTCCCACTGGGCGCCGGGCCAGGCACAAAAATGGCCTATGGCTGGAGATGTGTCCCCCGCCCAAAGAGCCAGCAGGGAAAACTATGCCTTGTTCTAAAGCTCTTTGGGAACTGCTTGCGTAGCCCCACAGACCTGGGGGCTGCGGGCTTTCCTGCTGCCTTCAGCCTCGACACCACCCTTTCCCACTTGGCACTGCTCCAGGCTCAAAAATGGCCATACAGCTGGAGATGGGTTCCCCGCCCAGAGAGCCAGCAGGGAAAACTATGCCTTGTTCTAAAGCTCTTTGGGAACCGCTTGCGTAGCCCCACACACCTGGGGGCTGCGGGCTTTCCTGCTGCCTTCAGTCTCAAAGCCACCCTTTCCCACTTGGCGCCGGGGCCAGGCACAAAAATGGCCATACGGCTGGAGATGGGTCCCCTGCCAAAAGAGCCAGCAGGGAAAACTATGCCTTGTTCTAAAGCTCTTTGGGAACCGCTTGCGTAGCCCCACAGACCTGGGGGCTGCGGTCTTTCCTGCTGCCTTCAGCCTCAAAGCCACCCTTTCGCACTTGGGGCTTCGCCAGGCACAAAAATGGCCATATGGCTGGAGATGGGTCCCCCGCCCAAAGAGCGAGCAGGGAAAACTATGCCTTGTTCTAAAGCTCTTTGGGAACCGCTTGCGTAGCCCCACAGACCTGGGGGCTGCGGGCTTTCCTGCTGCCTTCAGCCTCAAAGCCACCCTTTCCCACTTGGCGCCGGGCCAGGGACAAAAATGGCCATACGGCTGGAGATGGGTCCCATGCCCAAAGAGCCAGCAGGGAAAACTATGCCTTGTTCTAAAACTCTTTGGGAACCGCTTGCTTGGCCCCACAGACCTGGGGGCTGCAGGCTTTGCTGCTGCCTTCAGCCTCGACACCACCCTTACCCACTTGGCGCCGCGCCAGGCACAAAAATGGCCATACGGCTGGAGATGGGTCCCCCGCCCAAAGAGCCAGCAGGGAAAACTATGCCTTGTTCTAAAGCTCTTTGGGAACCGCTTGCGTAGCCCCACAGACCTGGGGGCTGCGGGCTTTCCTGCTGCCTTCAGCCTCAAAACCACCCTTTCCCACTACGCACCGCGCCAGGCACAAAAATGGCCATACGGCTGGAGATGGGTCCCCCGCCCAAAGAGCCAGCAGGGAAAACTATGCCTTGTTCTAAAGCTCTTTATGAACCGCTTGCTTGGCCCCACAGACGTGGGGGCTGCGGGCTTTCCTGCTGCCTTCAGCCTCAAAACCACCCTTTCCCACTACGCACCGCGTCAGGCACAAAAATGGCCTATGGCTGGAGATGGGTCCCCCGCCCAAAGAGACAGCAGGGAAAATTATGCCTTGTTCTAAAGCTCTTTGGGAACTGCTTGCGTAGTCCCACAGACCTGGGGGCTGCGGGCTTTCCTGCTGCCTTCAGCCTCAAAACCACCCTTTCCCACTACGCACCGCGCTAGGCATAGAAATAGCCATACGACTGGAGATGGGTCCCCCGCCCAAAGAGCCAGCAGGGAAAACTATGCCTTGTTCTAAAGCTCTTTGGGAACCGCTTGCATAGCCCCACAGACCTGGGGGCTGCAGGCTTTGCTGCTGCCTTCAGCCTCAAAACCACCCTTTCCCACTTGGCGCCGCGTCAGGCACAAAAATGGCCATACGGCTGGAGATGGGTCCCCCGCCCAGAGAGCCAGCAGGGAAAACTATGCCTTGTTCTAAAGCTCTTTGGGAACCGCTTGCGTAGCCGCACAGACCTGGGGGCTGCGGGCTTTCCTGCTGCCTTCAGCGTCAAAACCACCCTTTCCCACTTGGCGCCCTATCAAGCACAAAAATGGCCATACGGCTGGAGATGGGTCCCCCGCCCAAAGAGCCAGCAGGGAAAACTATGCCTTTTTCTAAAGCTCTTTGGGAACCGCTTGCGTAGCCCCACAGACCTGGGGGTGTGGGCTTTGCTGCTGCCTTCAGCCTCAAAGCCACCGTTTCCCGCTTGGCGCCGGGCCAGGCACAAAAATGGCCATACGGCTGGAGATGGGTCCCCCGCCCAAAGAGCCAGCAGGGAAAACTATGCCTTGTTCTAAAGCTCTTTGGGAACCGCTTGCGTAGCCCCACAGACCTGGGGGCTGCGGGCTTTGCTGCTGCCTTCAGCCTCAAAGCCACCCTTTCCCACTTGGCGTCGCGCTAGGCACAAAAATGGCCATACGGCTGGAGATGGGTCCCCCGCCCAGAGAGCCAGCAAGGAAAATTATGCCTTGTTCTAAAGCTCTTTGGGAACCGCTTGCGTAGCCCCACAGACCTGGGGGCTGCAGGCTTTCCTGCTGCCTTCAGCCTCAAAGCCACCCTTTCCCACTTGGCACTCCATCAGGTAAAAAAATGGTCTATGGCTGGAGATCGGTCCCATGCCCAAAGACCCAGCAAGGAAAACTATGCCTTGTTCTAAAGCTCTTTGGGAACCGCTTGCGTGGCCCCACAGACGTGGGGCCTGCAGGCTTTGCTGCTGCCTTCAGCCTCAAAGCCACCCTTTCCCACTTGGCGCCGCGCCAGGCACAAAAATGGCCTATGGCTGGAGATGGGTCCCCCGCCCAAAGAGCCAGCAGGGAAAACTATGCCTTGTTCTAAAGCTCTTTGGGAACCGCTTGCTTGGCCCCACAGACCTGGGGGCTGCAGGCTTTGCTGCTGCCTTCAGCCTCAAAGCCACCCTTTCCCACTTGGCGCCGTGCCAGGCACAAAAATGGCCATACGGCTGGAGATGGGTCCCCCGCCCAAAGAGCCAGCAGGGAAAACTATGCCTTGTTCTAAAGCTCTTTGGGAACCGCTTGCGTAGCCGCACAGACCTGGGGGCTGCGGGCTTTCCTGCTGCCTTCAGCGTCAAAACCACCCTTTACCACTACGCACCGCGCCAGGCACAAAAATGGCCATACGGCTGGAAATGGGTCCCCCGTCCAAAGAGCCAGCAGGGAAAACTATGCCTTCTTCTAAAGCTCTTTGGGAACCGCTTGCGTAGCCCCACAGACCTGGGGGCTGCAGGCTTTCCTGCTGCCTTCAGCCTCAAAGCCACCCTTTCCCACTTGGCGCCCTATCAGGCACAAAAATGGCCTATGGCTGGAGATGGGTCCCATGCCCAAAGAGCCATCAGGGAAAACTATGCCTTGTTCTAAAGCTCTTTGGGAACCGCTTGCTTGGCCCCACAGACCTGGGGGCTGCAGGCTTTCCTGCTGCCTTCAGCCTCAAAACCACCCTTTCCCACTACGCACCGCGCCAGGCACAAAAATGGCCATACGGCTGGAGATGGGTCCCCCGCCCAAAGAGCCAGCAGGGAAAACTATGCCTTGTTCTAAAGCTCTTTGGGAACCGCTTGCGTAGCCCCACAGACCTGGGGGCTGCGGGCTTTCCTGCTGCCTTCAGCCTCGACACCACCCTTTCCCACTTGGCGCCGCGCCAGGCACAAAAATTGCCATACGGCTAGAGATGGGTCCCCCGCCCAGAGAGCCAGCAAGGAAAATTATGCCTTGTTCTAAAGCTCTTTGGGAACCGCTTGCGTAGCCCCACAGACCTGGCGCTGCGGGCTTTCCTGCTGCCTTCAGCCTCAAAGCCACCCTTTCCCACTTGGTGTCGCGCCAGGCACAAAAATGGCCTATGGCTGGAGATGGGTCCCATGCCCAAAGAGCCAGCAGGGAAAACTATGCCTTGTTCTAAAGCTCTTTGGGAACCGCTTGCGTAGCCCCACAGACCTGGGGGCTGCAGGCTTTGCTGCTGCCTTCAGCCTCAAAGCCACCCTTTCCCACTTGGCGTCGCGCTAGGCACAAAAATGGCCATACGGCTGGAGATGGGTCCCCCGCCCAGAGAGCCAGCAAGGAAAATTTTGCCTTGTTCTAAAGCTCTTTGGGAACCGCTTGCGTAGCCGCACAGACCTGGGGGCTGCGGGCTTTCCTGCTGCCTTCAGCCTCAAAGCCACCCTTTCCCACTTGGCGCCGCATCAGGCACAAAAATGGCCTATGGCTGGAGATGGGTCCCATGCCCAAAGAGCCAGCAAGGAAAACTATGCCTTGTTCTAAAGCTCTTTGGGAACCGCTTGCGTAGCCCCACAGACCTGGGGGCTGCAGGCTTTCCTGCTGCCTTCAGCCTCAAAGCCACCCTTTCCCACTTGGCACTCCATCAGGTAAAAAAATGGCCTATGGCTGGAGATGGGTCCCATGCCCAAAGAGCCAGCAAGGAAAACTATGCCTTGTTCTAAAGCTCTTTGGGAACCGCCTGCGTGGCCCCACAGACGTGGGGCCTGCAGGCTTTGCTGCTGCCTTCAGCCTCAAAGCCACCCTTTCCCACTTGGCGCCGCGCTAGGCACAAAAATGGTCTATGGCTGGAGATGGGTCCCCCGCCCAGAGAGCCAGCAGGGAAAACTATGCCTTGTTCTAAAGCTCTTTGGGAACCGCTTGCGTAGCCCTACAGACATGGGGGCTGCGGGCTTTCCTGCTGCCTTCAGCCTCGACACCACCCTTTCCCACTTGGCGCCGTGCCAGGCACAAAAATGGCCATACGGCTGGAGATGGGTCCCCCGCCCAAAGAGCCAGCAGGGAAAACTATGCCTTGTTCTAAAGCTCTTTGGGAACCGCTTGCGTAGCCCCACAGACCTGGGGGCTGCGGGCTTTCCTGCTGCCTTCAGCCTCAAAACCACCCTTTCCCACTACGCACCGCGCCAGGCATAAAAATAGCCATACGACTGGAGATGGGTCCCCCGCCCAAAGAGCCAGCAGGGAAAACTATGCCTTGTTCTAAAGCTCTTTGGGAACCGCTTGCATAGCCCCACAGACCTGGGGGCTGCAGGCTTTGCTGCTGCCTTCAGCCTCGACAGCACCCTTTCACACTTGGCGCCGCGCCAGGCACAAAAACGGCCTATGGCTGGAGATGGGTCCCCCGCCCAGAGAGCCAGCAGGGAAAATTATGCCTTGTTCTAAAGCTCTTTGGGAACTGCTTGCGTAGCCCCAGAGACTTGGGGGCTGCAGGCTTTCCTGCTGCCTTCAGCCTCAAAGCCACCCTTTCCCACTTGGCGCCGCGCCAGGCACAAAAATGGCCTATGGCTGGAGATGGGTCCCATGCCCAAAGAGCCAGCAGGGAAAACTATGCCTTGTTCTAAAGCTCTTTGGGAACCGCTTGCTTGGCCCCACAGACCTGGGGGCTGCGGGCTTTCCTGCTGCCTTCAGCCTCAAAACCACCCTTTCCCACTTGGCGCCGCGCCAGGCACAAAAATGGCCATACGGCTGGAGATGGGTCCCCCGCCCAAAGAGCCAGCAGGGAAAACTATGCCTTGTTCTAAAGCTCTTTGGGAACCGCTTGCGTAGCCGCACAGACCTGGGGGCTGCGGGCTTTCCTGCTGCCTTCAGCCTCAAAACCACCCTTTCCCACTTGGCGCCGCGCCAGGCACAAAAATGGCCATACGGCTGGAGATGGGTCCCCCGCCCAAAGAGCCAGCAGGGAAAACTATGCCTTGTTCTAAAGCTCTTTGGGAACCGCTTGCGTAGCCCCACAGACCTGGGGGCTGCGGGCTTTGCTGCTGCCTTCAGCCTCAAAGCCACCCTTTCCCACTTGGCGTCGCGCTAGGCATAAAAATGGCCATACGGCTGGAGATGGGTCCCCCGCCCAGAGAGCCAGCAAGGAAAATTATGCCTTGTTCTAAAGCTCTTTGGGAACCGCTTGCGTAGCCGCACAGACCTGGGGGCTGCGGGCTTTCCTGCTGCCTTCAGCCTCAAAGCCACCCTTTCCCACTTGGCGCCGCATCAGGCACAAAAATGGCCTATGGCTGGAGATGGGTCCCATGCCCAAAGAGCCAGCAAGGAAAACTATGCCTTGTTCTAAAGCTCTTTGGGAACCGCTTGCGTAGCCCCACAGACCTGGGGGCTGCAGGCTTTCCTGCTGCCTTCAGCCTCAAAGCCACCCTTTCCCACTTGGCACTCCATCAGGCAAAAAAATGGCCTATGGCTGGAGATCGGTCCCATGCCCAAAGACCCAGCAAGGAAAACTATGCCTTGTTCTAAAGCTCTTTGGGAACCGCTTGCGTGGCCCCACAGACGTGGGGCCTGCAGGCTTTGCTGCTGCCTTCAGCCTCAAAGCCACCCTTTCCCACTTGGCGCCGCGCCAGGCACAAAAATGGCCTATGGCTGGAGATGGGTCCCATGCCCAAAGAGCCAGCAGGGAAAACTATGCCTTGTTCTAAAGCTCTTTGGGAACCGCTTGCTTGGCCGCACAGACCTGGGGGCTGCAGGCTTTGCTGCTGCCTTCAGCCTCAAAACCACCCTTTCCCACTTGGCGCCGCGCCAGGCACAAAAATGGCCATACGGCTGGAAATGGGTCCCCCGTCCAAAGAGCCAGCAGGGAAAACTATGCCTTCTTCTAAAGCTCTTTGGGAACCGCTTGCGTAGCCCCACAGACCTGGGGGCTGCAGGCTTTCCTGCTGCCTTCAGCCTCAAAGCCACCCTTTCCCACTTGGCGCCCTATCAGGCACAAAAATGGCCTATGGCTGGAGATGGGTCCCATGCCCAAAGAGCCATCAGGGAAAACTATGCCTTGTTCTAAAGCTCTTTGGGAACCGCTTGCTTGGCCCCACAGACCTGGGGGCTGCAGGTTTTCCTGCTGCCTTCAGCCTCAAAACCACCCTTTCCCACTACGCACCGCGCCAGGCACAAAAATGGCCATACGGCTGGAGATGGGTCCCCCGCCCAAAGAGCCAGCAGGGAAAACTATGCCTTGTTCTAAAGCTCTTTGGGAACCGCTTGCGTAGCCCCACAGACCTGGGGGCTGCGGGCTTTCCTGCTGCCTTCAGCCTCCACACCACCCTTTCCCACTTGGCGCCGCGCCAGGCACAAAAATGGCCATACGGCTGGAGATGGGTCCCCCGCCCAGAGAGCCAGCAAGGAAAATTATGCCTTGTTCTAAAGCTCTTTGGGAACCGCTTGCGTAGCCCCACAGACCTGGCGCTGCGGGCTTTCCTGCTGCCTTCAGCCTCAAAGCCACCCTTTCCCACTTGGTGTCGCGCCAGGCACAAAAATGGCCTATGGCTGGAGATGGGTCCCATGCCCAAAGACCCAGCAGGGAAAACTATGCCTTGTTCTAAAGCTCTTTGGGAACCGCTTGCATAGCCCCACAGACCTGGGGGCTGCAGGCTTTGCTGCTGCCTTCAGCCTCAAAGCCACCCTTTCCCACTTGGCGTCGCGCTAGGCACAAAAATGGCCATACGGCTGGAGATGGGTCCCCCGCCCAGAGAGCCAGCAAGGAAAATTTTGCCTTGTTCTAAAGCTCTTTGGGAACCGCTTGCGTAGCCGCACAGACCTGGGGGCTGCGGGCTTTCCTGCTGCCTTCAGCCTCAAAGCCACCCTTTCCCACTTGGCGCCGCATCAGGCACAAAAATGGCCTATGGCTGGAGATGGGGCCCATGCCCAAAGAGCCAGCAAGGAAAACTATGCCTTGTTCTAAAGCTCTTTGGGAACCGCTTGCGTAGCCCCACAGACCTGGGGGCTGCAGGCTTTCCTGCTGCCTTCAGCCTCAAATCCACCCTTTCCCACTTGGCACTCCATCAGGTAAAAAAATGGCCTATGTCTGGAGATGGGTCCCATGCCCAAAGACCCAGCAAGGAAAACTATGCCTTGTTCTAAAGCTCTTTGGGAACCGCTTGCGTGGCCCCACAGACGTGGGGCCTGCAGGCTTTGCTGCTGCCTTCAGCCTCAAAGCCACCCTTTCCCACTTGGCGCCGCGCTAGGCACAAAAATGGTCTATGGCTGGAGATGGGTCCCCCGCCCAGAGAGCCAGCAGGGAAAACTATGCCTTGTTCTAAAGCTCTTTGGGAACCGCTTGCGTAGCCCTACAGACATGGGGGCTGCGGGCTTTCCTGCTGCCTTCAGCCTCGACACCACCCTTTCCCACTTGGCGCCGTGCCAGGCACAAAAATGGCCATACGGCTGGAGATGGGTCCCCCGCCCAAAGAGCCAGCAGGGAAAACTATGCCTTGTTCTAAAGCTCTTTGGGAACCGCTTGCGTAGCCCCAAAGACCTGGGGGCTGCGGGCTTTCCTGCTGCCTTCAGCCTCAAAACCACCCTTTCCCACTACGCACCGCGCCAGGCATAAAAATAGCCATACGACTGGAGATGGGTCCCCCGCCCAGAGAGCCAGCAGGGAAAACTATGCCTTGTTCTAAAGCTCTTTGGGAACCGCTTGCATAGCCCCACAGACCTGGGGGCTGCAGGCTTTGCTGCTGCCTTCAGCCTCGACAGCACCCTTTCCCACTTGGCGCCGCGCCAGGCACAAAAATGGCCTATGGCTGGAGATGGGTCCCATGCCCAAAGAGCCAGCAGGGAAAACTATGCCTTGTTCTAAAGCTCTTTGGGAACCGCTTGCTTGGCCCCACAGACCTGGGGGCTGCAGGCTTTCCTGCTGCCTTCAGCCTCAAAACCACCCTTTCCCACTTGGCGCCGCGCCAGGCACAAAAATGGCCATACGGCTGGAGATGGGTCCCCCGCCCAAAGAGCCAGCAGGGAAAACTATGCCTTGTTCTAAAGCTCTTTGGGAACCGCTTGTGTAGCCCCACAGACCTGGGGGCTGCGGGCTTTCCTGCTGCCTTCAGCCTCAAAGCCACCCTTTCCCACTTGGCGCCGCGCCAGGCACAAAAATGGCCATACGGCTGGAGATGGGTCCCCCGCCCAGAGAGCCAGCAGGGAAAACTATGCCTTGTTCTAAAGCTCTTTGGGAACCGCTTGCGTAGCCCCACAGACCTGGGGGCTGCGGGCTTTCCTGCTGCCTTCAGCCTCAAAGCCACCCTTTCCCACTTGGCGTCGCGCCAGGCACAAAAATGGCCTATGGCTGGAGATGGGTCCCATGCCCAAAGACCCAGCAGGGAAAACTATGCCTTGTTCTAAAGCTCTTTGGGAACCGCTTGCGTAGCCCAACAGACCTGGGGGCTGCGGGCTTTCCTGCTGCCTTCAGCCTCAAAGCCACCCTTTCCCACTTGGCGCCGCATCAGGCACAAAAATGGCCTATGGCTGGAGATGGGTCCCATGCCCAAAGAGCCAGCAAGGAAAACTATGCCTTGTTCTAAAGCTCTTTGGGAACCGCTTGCGTAGCCCCACAGACCTGGGGGCTGCAGGCTTTCCTGCTGCCTTCAGCCTCAAAGCCACCCTTTCCCACTTGGCACTCCATCAGGCAAAAAAATGGCCTATGGCTGGAGATCGGTCCCATGCCCAAAGACCCAGCAAGGAAAACTATGCCTTGTTCTAAAGCTCTTTGGGAACCGCTTGCGTGGCCCCACAGACGTGGGGCCTGCAGGCTTTGCTGCTGCCTTCAGCCTCAAAGCCACCCTTTCCCACTTGGCGCCGCGCCAGGCACAAAAATGGCCTATGGCTGGAGATGGGTCCCATGCCCAAAGAGCCAGCAGGGAAAACTATGCCTTGTTCTAAAGCTCTTTGGGAACCGCTTGCTTGGCCCCACAGACCTGGGGGCTGCAGGCTTTGCTGCTGCCTTCAGCCTCAAAACCACCCTTTCCCACTTGGCGCCGCGCCAGGCACAAAAATGGCCATACGGCTGGAGATGGGTCCCCCGCCCAAAGAGCCAGCAGGGAAAACTATGCCTTGTTCTAAAGCTCTTTGGGAACCGCTTGCGTAGCCGCACAGACCTGGGGGCTGCGGGCTTTCCTGCTGCCTTCAGCCTCGACACCACCCTTTCCCACTTGGCGCCGCGCCAGGCACAAAAATGGCCATACGGCTGGAGATGGGTCCCCCGCCCAGAGAGCCAGCAAGGAAAATTATGCCTTGTTCTAAAGCTCTTTGGGAACCGCTTGCGTAGCCCCACAGACCTGGCGCTGCGGGCTTTCCTGCTGCCTTCAGCCTCAAAGCCACCCTTTCCCACTTGGTGTCGCGCCAGGCACAAAAATGGCCTATGGCTGGAAATGGGTCCCCCGAACAAAGAGCCAGCAGGGAAAACTATGCCTTGTTCTAAAGCTCTTTGGGAACCGCTTGCGTAGCCCCACAGACCTGGGGGCTGCAGGCTTTGCTGCTGCCTTCAGCCTCAAAGCCACCCTTTCCCACTTGGCACTGCTCCAGGCTCAAAAATGGCCATACGGCTGGAGATGGGTCCCCCGCCCAGAGAGCCAGCAAGGAAAATTATGCCTTGTTCTAAAGCTCTTTGGGAACCGCTTGCGTAGCCGCACAGACCTGGGGGCTGCGGGCTTTCCTGCTGCCTTCAGCCTCAAAGCCACCCTTTCCCACTTGGCGCCGCATCAGGCACAAAAATGGCTAATGGCTGGAGATGGGTCCCATGCCCAAAGAGCCAGCTGGGAAAACTATGCCTTGTTCTAAAGCTCTTTGGGAACCGCTTGCGTAGCCCCACAGACCTGGGGGCTGCAGGCTTTGCTGCTGCCTTCAGCCTCAAAGCCACCCTTTCCCACTTGGCGCCGCGCCAGGCACAAAAATGGCCTATGGGTGGAGATGGGTCCCATGCCCAAAGAGCCAGCAGGGAAAACTATGCCTTGTTCTAAAGCTCTTTGGGAACCGCTTGCTTGGCCCCACAGACCTGGGGGCTGCAGGCTTTGCTGCTGCCTTCAGCCTCAAAACCACCCTTTCCCACTTGGCGCCGCGCCAGGCACAAAAATGGCCATACGGCTGGAGATGGGTCCCCCGCCCAAAGAGCCAGCAGGGAAAACTATGCCTTGTTCTAAAGCTCTTTGGGAACCGCTTGCGTAGCCGCACAGACCTGGGGGCTGCGGGCTTTGCTGCTGCCTTCAGCGTCAAAACCACCCTTTACCACTACGCACCGCGCCAGGCACAAAAATGGCCATACGGCTGGAGATGGGTCCCCCGTCCAAAGAGCCAGCAGGGAAAACTATGCCTTCTTCTAAAGCTCTTTGGGAACCGCTTGCGTAGCCCCACAGACCTGGGGGCTGCAGGCTTTCCTGCTGCCTTCAGCCTCAAAGCCACCCTTTCCCACTTGGCGCCCTATCAGGCACAAAAATGGCCTATGGCTGGAGATGGGTCCCATGCCCAAAGAGCCATCAGGGAAAACTATGCCTTGTTCTAAAGCTCTTTGGGAACCGCTTGCTTGGCCGCACAGACCTGGGGGCTGCAGGTTTTCCTGCTGCCTTCAGCCTCAAAACCACCCTTTCCCACTACGCACCGCGCCAGGCACAAAAATGGCCATACGGCTGGAGATGGGTCCCCCGCCCAAAGAGCCAGCAGGGAAAACTATGCCTTGTTCTAAAGCTCTTTGGGAACCGCTTGCGTAGCCCCACAGACCTGGGGGCTGCGGGCTTTCCTGCTGCCTTCAGCCTCGACACCACCCTTTCCCACTTGGCGCCGCGCCAGGCACAAAAATGGCCATACGGCTGGAGATGGGTCCCCCGCCCAGAGAGCCAGCAAGGAAAATTATGCCTTGTTCTAAAGCTCTTTGGGAACCGCTTGCGTAGCCCCACAGACCTGGGGGCTGCGGGCTTTCCTGCTGCCTTCAGCCTCGACACCACCCTTTCCCACTTGGCGCCGCGCCAGGCACAAAAATGGCCATACGGCTGGAGATGGGTCCCCCGCCCAGAGAGCCAGCAAGGAAAATTATGCCTTGTTCTAAAGCTCTTTGGGAACCGCTTGCGTAGCCCCACAGACCTGGCGCTGCGGGCTTTCCTGCTGCCTTCAGCCTCAAAGCCACCCTTTCCCACTTGGTGTCGCGCCAGGCACAAAAATGGCCTATGGCTGGAGATGGGTCCCATGCCCAAAGACCCAGCAGGGAAAACTATGCCTTGTTCTAAAGCTCTTTGGGAACCGCTTGCGTAGCCCCACAGACCTGGGGGCTGCAGGCTTTGCTGCTGCCTTCAGCCTCAAAGCCACCCTTTCCCACTTGGCGTCGCGCTAGGCACAAAAATGGCCATACGGCTGGAGATGGGTCCCCCGCCCAGAGAGCCAGCAAGGAAAATTTTGCCTTGTTCTAAAGCTCTTTGGGAACCGCTTGCGTAGCCGCACAGACCTGGGGGCTGCGGGCTTTCCTGCTGCCTTCAGCCTCAAAGCCACCCTTTCCCACTTGGCGCCGCATCAGGCACAAAAATGGCCTATGGCTGGAGATGGGGCCCATGCCCAAAGAGCCAGCAAGGAAAACTATGCCTTGTTCTAAAGCTCTTTGGGAACCGCTTGCGTAGCCCCACAGACCTGGGGGCTGCAGGCTTTCCTGCTGCCTTCAGCCTCAAAGCCACCCTTTCCCACTTGGCGCCGCGCCAGGCACAAAAATGGCCTATGGCTGGAGATGGGTCCCATGCCCAAAGAGCCAGCAGGGAAAACTATGCCTTGTTCTAAAGCTCTTTGGGAACCGCTTGCTTGGCCCCACAGACCTGGGGGCTGCAGGCTTTGCTGCTGCCTTCAGCCTCAAAACCACCCTTTCCCACTTGGCGCCGCGCCAGGCACATAAATGGCCATACGGCTGGAGATGGGTCCCCCGCCCAAAGAGCCAGCAGGGAAAACTATGCCTTGTTCTAAAGCTCTTTGGGAACCGCTTGCGTAGCCGCACAGACCTGGGGGCTGCGGGCTTTCCTGCTGCCTTCAGCCTCAAAACCACCCTTTCCCACTACGCACCGCGCCAGGCAGAAAAATGGCCATACGGCTGGAAATGGGTCCCCCGTCCAAAGAGCCAGCAGGGAAAACTATGCCTTCTTCTAAAGCTCTTTGGGAACCGCTTGCGTAGCCCCACAGACCTGGGGGCTGCAGGCTTTCCTGCTGCCTTCAGCCTCAAAACCACCCTTTCCCACTTGGCGCCGCGCCAGGCACAAAAATGGCCATACGGCTGGAGATGGGTCCCCCGCCCAAAGAGCCAGCAGGGAAAACTATGCCTTGTTCTAAAGCTCTTTGGGAACCGCTTGTGTAGCCCCACAGACCTGGGGGCTGCGGGCTTTCCTGCTGCCTTCAGCCTCGACACCACCCTTTCCCACTTGGCGCCGCGCCAGGCACAAAAATGGCCATACGGCTGGAGATGGGTCCCCCGCCCAGAGAGCCAGCAAGGAAAATTATGCCTTGTTCTAAAGCTCTTTGGGAACCGCTTGCGTAGCCCCACAGACCTGGGGGCTGCGGGCTTTCCTGCTGCCTTCAGCCTCAAAGCCACCCTTTCCCACTTGGCGTCGCGCCAGGCACAAAAATGGCCTATGGCTGGAGATGGGTCCCATGCCCAAAGACCCAGCAGGGAAAACTATGCCTTGTTCTAAAGCTCTTTGGGAACCGCTTGCGTAGCCGCACAGACCTGGGGGCTGCGGGCTTTCCTGCTGCCTTCAGCCTCAAAGCCACCCTTTCCCACTTGGCGCCGCATCAGGCACAAAAATGGCCTATGGCTGGAGATGGGTCCCATGCCCAAAGAGCCAGCAAGGAAAACTATGCCTTGTTCTAAAGCTCTTTGGGAACCGCTTGCGTGGCCCCACAGACGTGGGGCCTGCAGGCTTTGCTGCTGCCTTCAGCCTCAAAGCCACCCTTTCCCACTTGGCGCCGCGCCAGGCACAAAAATGGCCTATGGCTGGAGATGGGTCCCATGCCCAAAGAGCCAGCAGGGAAAACTATGCCTTGTTCTAAAGCTCTTTGGGAACCGCTTGCTTGGCCCCACAGACCTGGGGGCTGCAGGCTTTCCTGCTGCCTTCAGCCTCAAAACCACCCTTTCCCACTACGCACCGCGCCAGGCACAAAAATGGCCATACGGCTGGAAATGGGTCCCCCGCCCAAAGAGCCAGCAGGGAAAACTATGCCTTGTTCTAAAGCTCTTTGGGAACCGCTTGCGTAGCCCCACAGACCTGGGGGCTGCGGGCTTTCCTGCTGCCTTCAGCCTCGACACCACCCTTTCCCACTTGGCGCCGCGCCAGGCACAAAAATGGCCATACGGCTGGAGATGGGTCCCCCGCCCAGAGAGCCAGCAAGGAAAATTATGCCTTGTTCTAAAGCTCTTTGGGAACCGCTTGCGTAGCCCCACAGACCTGGCGCTGCGGGCTTTCCTGCTGCCTTCAGCCTCAAAGCCACCCTTTCCCACTTGGTGTCGCGCCAGGCACAAAAATGGCCTATGGCTGGAGATGGGTCCCATGCCCAAAGACCCAGCAGGGAAAACTATGCCTTGTTCTAAAGCTCTTTGGGAACCGCTTGCGTAGCCCCACAGACCTGGGGGCTGCAGGCTTTGCTGCTGCCTTCAGCCTCAAAGCCACCCTTTCCCACTTGGCGTCGCGCTAGGCACAAAAATGGCCATACGGCTGGAGATGGGTCCCCCGCCCAGAGAGCCAGCAAGGAAAATTTTGCCTTGTTCTAAAGCTCTTTGGGAACCGCTTGCGTAGCCGCACAGACCTGGGGGCTGCGGGCTTTCCTGCTGCCTTCAGCCTCAAAGCCACCCTTTCCCACTTGGCGCCGCATCAGGCACAAAAATGGCCTATGGCTGGAGATGGGGCCCATGCCGAAAGAGCCAGCAAGGAAAACTATGCCTTGTTCTAAAGCTCTTTGGGAACCGCTTGCGTAGCCCCACAGACCTGGGGGCTGCAGGCTTTCCTGCTGCCTTCAGCCTCAAAGCCACCCTTTCCCACTTGGCACTCCATCAGGTAAAAAAATGATCTATGGCTGGAGATCGGTCCCATGCCCAAAGACCCAGCAAGGAAAACTATGCCTTGTTCTAAAGCTGTTTGGGAACCGCTTGCGTGGCCCCACAGACGTGGGGCCTGCAGGCTTTGCTGCTGCCTTCAGCCTCAAAGCCACCCTTTCCCACTTGGCGCCGCGCTAGGCACAAAAATGGTCTATGGCTGGAGATGGGTCCCCCGCCCAGAGAGCCAGCAGGGAAAACTATGCCTTGTTCTAAAGCTCTTTGGGAACCGCTTGCGTAGCCCTACAGACATGGGGGCTGCGGGCTTTCCTGCTGCCTTCAGCCTCGACACCACCCTTTCCCACTTGGCGCCGTGCCAGGCACAAAAATGGCCATACGGCTGGAGATGGGTCCCCCGCCCAAAGAGCCAGCAGGGAAAACTATGCCTTGTTCTAAAGCTCTTTGGGAACCGCTTGCGTAGCCCCAAAGACCTGGGGGCTGCGGGCTTTCCTGCTGCCTTCAGCCTCAAAACCACCCTTTCCCACTTGGCGCCGCGCCAGGCACAAAAATGGCCATACGGCTGGAGATGGGTCCCATGCCCAAAGACCCAGCAGGGAAAACTATGCCTTGTTCTAAAGCTCTTTGGGAACCGCTTGCGTAGCCCCACAGACCTGGGGGCTGCGGGCTTTGCTGCTGCCTTCAGCCTCAAAGCCACCCTTTCCCACTTGGCGTCGCGCTAGGCACAAAAATGGCCATACGGCTGGAGATGGGTCCCCCGCCCAGAGAGCCAGCAAGGAAAATTATGCCTTGTTCTAAAGCTCTTTGGGAACCGCTTGCGTAGCCGCACAGACCTGGGGGCTGCGGGCTTTCCTGCTGCCTTCAGCCTCAAAGCCACCCTTTCCCACTTGGCGCCGCATCAGGCACAAAAATGGCCTATGGCTGGAGATGGGTCCCATGCCCAAAGAGCCAGCAAGGAAAACTATGCCTTGTTCTAAAGCTCTTTGGGAACCGCTTGCGTAGCCCCACAGACCTGGGGGCTGCAGGCTTTCCTGCTGCCTTCAGCCTCAAAGCCACCCTTTCCCACTTGGCACTCCATCAGGCAAAAAAATGGCCTATGGCTGGAGATCGGTCCCATGCCCAAAGACCCAGCAAGGAAAACTATGCCTTGTTCTAAAGCTCTTTGGGAACCGCTTGCGTGGCCCCACAGACGTGGGGCCTGCAGGCTTTGCTGCTGCCTTCAGCCTCAAAGCCACCCTTTCCCACTTGGCGCCGCGCCAGGCACAAAAATGGCCTATGGCTGGAGATGGGTCCCATGCCCAAAGAACCAGCAGGGAAAACTATGCCTTGTTCTAAAGCTCTTTGGGAACCTCTTGCTTGGCCCCACAGACCTGGGGGCTGCAGGCTTTGCTGCTGCCTTCAGCCTCAAAACCACCCTTTCCCACTTGGCGCCGCGCCAGGCACAAAAATGGCCATACGGCTGGAGATGGGTCCCCCGCCCAAAGAGCCAGCAGGGAAAACTATGCCTTCTTCTAAAGCTCTTTGGGAACCGCTTGCGTAGCCCCACAGACCTGGGGGCTGCAGGCTTTCCTGCTGCCTTCAGCCTCAAAGCCACCCTTTCCCACTTGGCGCCCTATCAGGCACAAAAATGGCCTATGGGTGGAGATGGGTCCCATGCCCAAAGAGCCATCAGGGAAAACTATGCCTTGTTCTAAAGCTCTTTGGGAACCGCTTGCTTGGCCGCACAGACCTGGGGGCTGCAGGTTTTCCTGCTGCCTTCAGCCTCAAAACCACCCTTTCCCACTACGCACCGCGCCAGGCACAAAAATGGCCATACGGCTGGAGATGGGTCCCCCGCCCAAAGAGCCAGCAGGGAAAACTATGCCTTGTTCTAAAGCTCTTTGGGAACCGCTTGCGTAGCCCCACAGACCTGGGGGCTGCGGGCTTTGCTGCTGCCTTCAGCCTCGACACCACCCTTTCCCACTTGGCGCCGCGCCAGGCACAAAAATGGCCATACGGCTGGAGATGGGTCCCCCGCCCAGAGAGCCAGCAAGGAAAATTATGCCTTGTTCTAAAGCTCTTTGGGAACCGCTTGCATAGCCCCACAGACCTGGGGGCTGCGGGCTTTCCTGCTGCCTTCAGCCTCGACACCACCCTTTCCCACTTGGCGCCGCGCCAGGCACAAAAATGGCCATACGGCTGGAGATGGGTCCCCCGCCCAGAGAGCCAGCAAGGAAAATTATGCCTTGTTCTAAAGCTCTTTGGGAACCGCTTGCGTAGCCCCACAGACCTGGCGCTGCGGGCTTTCCTGCTGCCTTCAGCCTCAAAGCCACCCTTTCCCACTTGGTGTCGCGCCAGGCACAAAAATGGCCTATGGCTGGAGATGGGTCCCATGCCCAAAGACCCAGCAGGGAAAACTCTGCCTTGTTCTAAAGCTCTTTGGGAACCGCTTGCTTGGCCCCACAGACCTGGGGGCTGCAGGCTTTGCTGCTGCCTTCAGCCTCAAAGCCACCCTTTCCCACTTGGCGTCGCGCTAGGCACAAAAATGGCCATACGGCTGGAGATGGGTCCCCCGCCCAGAGAGCCAGCAAGGAAAATTTTGCCTTGTTCTAAAGCTCTTTGGGAACCGCTTGCGTAGCCGCACAGACCTGGGGGCTGCGGGCTTTCCTGCTGCCTTCAGCCTCAAAGCCACCCTTTCCCACTTGGCGCCGCATCAGGCACAAAAATGGCCTATGGCTGGAGATGGGGCCCATGCCCAAAGAGCCAGCAAGGAAAACTATGCCTTGTTCTAAAGCTCTTTGGGAACCGCTTGCGTAGCCGCACAGACCTGGGGGCTGCAGGCTTTCCTGCTGCCTTCAGCCTCAAAGCCACCCTTTCCCACTTGGCACTCCATCAGGTAAAAAAATGGCCTATGGCTGGAGATCGGTCCCATGCCCAAAGACCCAGCAAGGAAAACTATGCCTTGTTCTAAAGCTCTTTGGGAACCGCTTGCGTGGCCCCACAGACGTGGGGCCTGCAGGCTTTGCTGCTGCCTTCAGCCTCAAAGCCACCCTTTCCCACTTGGCGCCGCGCTAGGCACAAAAATGGTCTATGGCTGGAGATGGGTCCCCCGCCCAGAGAGCCAGCAGGGAAAACTATGCCTTGTTCTAAAGCTCTTTGGGAACCGCTTGCGTAGCCCTACAGACATGGGGGCTGCGGGCTTTCCTGCTGCCTTCAGCCTCGACACCACCCTTTCCCACTTGGCGCCGTGCCAGGCACAAAAATGGCCATACGGCTGGAGATGGGTCCCCCGCCCAAAGAGCCAGCAGGGAAAACTATGCCTTGTTCTAAAGCTCTTTGGGAACCGCTTGCATAGCCCCACAGACCTGGGGGCTGCAGGCTTTGCTGCTGCCTTCAGCCTCGACAGCACCCTTTCCCACTTGGCGCCGCGCCAGGCACAAAAACGGCCTATGGCTGGAGATGGGTCCCCCGCCCAGAGAGCCAGCAGGGAAAATTATGCCTTGTTCTAAAGCTCTTTGGGAACCGCTTGCGTAGCCCCAGAGACTTGGGGGCTGCAGGCTTTCCTGCTGCCTTCAGCCTCAAAGCCACCCTTTCCCACTTGGCGCCGCGCCAGGCACAAAAATGGCCTATGGCTGGAGATGGGTCCCATGCCCAAAGAGCCAGCAGGGAAAACTATGCCTTGTTCTAAAGCTCTTTGGGAACCGCTTGCTTGGCCCCACAGACCTGGGGGCTGCAGGCTTTGCTGCTGCCTTCAGCCTCGACACAACCCTTACCCACTTGGCGCCGCGCCAGGCACAAAAATGGCCATACGGCTGGAGATGGGTCCCCCGCCCAAAGAGCCAGCAGGGAAAACTATGCCTTGTTCTAAAGCTCTTTGGGAACCGCTTGCGTAGCCGCACAGACCTGGGGGCTGCGGGCTTTGCTGCTGCCTTTAGCGTCAAAACCACCCTTTACCACTACGCACCGCGCCAGGCACAAAAATGGCCATACGGCTGGAAATGGGTCCCCCGTCCAAAGAGCCAGCAGGGAAAACTATGCCTTCTTCTAAAGCTCTTTGGGAACCGCTTGCGTAGCCCCACAGACCTGGGGGCTGCAGGCTTTCCTGCTGCCTTCAGCCTCAAAACCACCCTTTCCCACTTGGCGCCGCGCCAGGCACAAAAATGGCCATACGGCTGGAGATGGGTCCCCCGCCCAAAGAGCCAGCAGGGAAAACTATGCCTTCTTCTAAAGCTCTTTGGGAACTGCTTGCGTAGCCCCACAGACCTGGGGGCTGCGGGCTTTGCTGCTGCCTTCAGCCTCAAAGCACCCTTTCCCACTTGGCGTCGCGCTAGGCACAAAAATGGCCATACGGCTGGAGATGGGTCCCCCGCCCAGAGAGCCAGCAAGGAAAATTATGCCTTGTTCTAAATCTCTTTGGGAACCGCTTGCGTAGCCGCACAGACCTGGGGGCTGCGGGCTTTCCTGCTGCCTTCAGCCTCAAAGCCACCCTTTCCCACTTGGCGCCGCATCAGGCACAAAAATGGCCTATGGCTGGAGATGGGTCCCATGCCCAAAGAGCCAGCAAGGAAAACTATGCCTTGTTCTAAAGCTCTTTGGGAACCGCTTGCGTAGCCCCACAGACCTGGGGGCTGCAGGCTTTCCTGCTGCCTTCAGCCTCAAAGCCACCCTTACCCACTTGGCACTCCATCAGGCAAAAAAATGGCCTATGGCTGGAGATCGGTCCCATGCCCAAAGACCCAGCAAGGAAAACTATGCCTTGTTCTAAAGCTCTTTGGGAACCGCTTGCGTGGCCCCACAGACGTGGGGCCTGCAGGCTTTGCTGCTGCCTTCAGCCTCAAAGCCACCCTTACCCACTTGGCACTCCATCAGGCAAAAAAATGGCCTATGGCTGGAGATCGGTCCCATGCCCAAAGAGCCAGCAGGGAAAACTATGCCTTGTTCTAAAGCTCTTTGGGAACCTCTTGCTTGGCCCCACAGACCTGGGGGCTGCAGGCTTTGCTGCTGCCTTCAGCCTCAAAACCACCCTTTCCCACTTGGCGCCGCGCCAGGCACAAAAATGGCCATACGGCTGGAGATGGGTCCCCCGCCCAAAGAGCCAGCAGGGAAAACTATGCCTTGTTCTAAAGCTCTTTGGGAACCGCTTGCGTAGCCGCACAGACCTGGGGGCTGCGGGCTTTGCTGCTGCCTTCAGCGTCAAAACCACCCTTTACCACTACGCACCGCGCCAGGCACAAAAATGGCCATACGGCTGGAAATGGGTCCCCCGTCCAAAGAGCCAGCAAGGAAAACTATGCCTTGTTCTAAAGCTCTTTGGGAACCGCTTGCGTAGCCCCACAGACCTGGGGGCTGCAGGCTTTCCTGCTGCCTTCAGCCTCAAAGCCACCCTTTCCCACTTGGCGCCCTATCAGGCACAAAAATGGCCTATGGGTGGAGATGGGTCCCATGCCCAAAGAGCCATCAGGGAAAACTATGCCTTGTTCTAAAGCTCTTTGGGAACCGCTTGCGTAGCCCCACAGACGTGGGGCCTGCAGGCTTTGCTGCTGCCTTCAGCCTCAAAGCCACCCTTTCCCACTTGGCGCCGCGCTAGGCACAAAAATGGTCTATGGCTGGAGATGGGTCCCCCGCCCAGAGAGCCAGCAGGGAAAACTATGCCTTGTTCTAAAGCTCTTTGGGAACCGCTTGCGTAGCCCTACAGACATGGGGGCTGCGGGCTTTCCTGCTGCCTTCAGCCTCGACACCACCCTTTCCCACTTGGCGCCGTGCCAGGCACAAAAATGGCCATACGGCTGGAGATGGGTCCCCCGCCCAAAGAGCCAGCAGGGAAAACTATGCCTTGTTCTAAAGCTCTTTGGGAACCGCTTGCATAGCCCCACAGACCTGGGGGCTGCAGGCTTTGCTGCTGCCTTCAGCCTCGACAGCACCCTTTCCCACTTGGCGCCGCGCCAGGCACAAAAACGGCCTATGGCTGGAGATGGGTCCCCCGCCCAGAGAGCCAGCAGGGAAAATTATGCCTTGTTCTAAAGCTCTTTGGGAACTGCTTGCGTAGCCCCAGAGACTTGGGGGCTGCAGGCTTTCCTGCTGCCTTCAGCCTCAAAGCCACCCTTTCCCACTTGGCGCCGCGCCAGGCACAAAAATGGCCTATGGCTGGAGATGGGTCCCATGCCCAAAGAGCCAGCAGGGAAAACTATGCCTTGTTCTAAAGCTCTTTGGGAACCGCTTGCTTGGCCCCACAGACCTGGGGGCTGCAGGCTTTGCTGCTGCCTTCAGCCTCGACAGCACCCTTACCCACTTGGCGCCGCGCCAGGCACAAAAATGGCCATACGGCTGGAGATGGGTCCCCCGCCCAAAGAGCCAGCAGGGAAAACTATGCCTTGTTCTAAAGCTCTTTGGGAACCGCTTGCGTAGCCGCACAGACCTGGGGGCTGCGGGCTTTGCTGCTGCCTTCAGCGTCAAAACCACCCTTTACCACTACGCACCGCGCCAGGCACAAAAATGGCCATACGGCTGGAAATGGGTCCCCCGTCTAAAGAGCCAGCAGGGAAAACTATGCCTTCTTCTAAAGCTCTTTGGGAACCGCTTGCGTAGCCCCACAGACCTGGGGGCTGCAGGCTTTCCTGCTGCCTTCAGCCTCAAAACCACCCTTTCCCACTTGGCGCCGCGCCAGGCACAAAAATGGCCATACGGCTGGAGATGGGTCCCCCGCCCAAAGAGCCAGCAGGGAAAACTATGCCTTGTTCTAAAGCTCTTTGGGAACCGCTTGTGTAGCCCCACAGACCTGGGGGCTGCGGGCTTTCCTGCTGCCTTTAGCCTCGACACCACCCTTTCCCACTTGGCGCCGCGCCAGGCACAAAAATGGCCATACGGCTGGAGATGGGTCCCCCGCCCAGAGAGCCAGCAAGGAAAATTATGCCTTGTTCTAAAGCTCTTTGGGAACCGCTTGCGTAGCCCCACAGACCTGGGGGCTGCGGGCTTTCCTGCTGCCTTCAGCCTCAAAGCCACCCTTTCCCACTTGGCGTAGCGCCAGGCACCAAAATGGCCTATGGCTGGAGATGGGTCCCATGCCCAAAGACCCAGCAGGGAAAACTATGCCTTGTTCTAAAGCTCTTTGGGAACCGCTTGCGTAGCCCCACAGACCTGGGGGCTGCGGGCTTTGCTGCTGCCTTCAGCCTCAAAGCACCCTTTCCCACTTGGCGTCGCGCTAGGCACAAAAATGGCCATACGGCTGGAGATGGGTCCCCCGCCCAGAGAGCCAGCAAGGAAAATTATGCCTTGTTCTAAATCTCTTTGGGAACCGCTTGCGTAGCCGCACAGACCTGGGGGCTGCGGGCTTTCCTGCTGCCTTCAGCCTCAAAGCCACCCTTTCCCACTTGGCGCCGCATCAGGCACAAAAATGGCCTATGGCTGGAGATGGGTCCCATGCCCAAAGAGCCAGCAAGGAAAACTATGCCTTGTTCTAAAGCTCTTTGGGAACCGCTTGCGTAGCCCCACAGACCTGGGGGCTGCAGGCTTTCCTGCTGCCTTCAGCCTCAAAGCCACCCTTTCCCACTTGGCACTCCATCAGGCAAAAAAATGGCCTATGGCTGGAGATCGGTCCCATGCCCAAAGACCCAGCAAGGAAAACTATGCCTTGTTCTAAAGCTCTTTGGGAACCGCTTGCGTGGCCCCACAGACGTGGGGCCTGCAGGCTTTGCTGCTGCCTTCAGCCTCAAAGCCACCCTTTCCCACTTGGCGCCGCGCCAGGCACAAAAATGGCCTATGGCTGGAGATGGGTCCCATGCCCAAAGAGCCAGCAGGGAAAACTATGCCTTGTTCTAAAGCTCTTTGGGAACCGCTTGCTTGGCCCCACAGACCTGGGGGCTGCAGGCTTTGCTGCTGCCTTCAGCCTCAAAACCACCCTTTCCCACTTGGCGCCGCGCCAGGCACAAAAATGGCCATACGGCTGGAGATGGGTCCCCCGCCCAAAGAGCCAGCAGGGAAAACTATGCCTTGTTCTAAAGCTCTTTGGGAACCGCTTGCGTAGCCGCACAGACCTGGGGGCTGCGGGCTTTCCTGCTGCCTTCAGCGTCAAAACCACCCTTTACCACTACGCACCGCGCCAGGCACAAAAATGGCCATACGGCTGGAAATGGGTCCCCCGTCCAAAGAGCCAGCAGGGAAAACTATGCCTTCTTCTAAAGCTCTTTGGGAACCGCTTGCGTAGCCCCACAGACCTGGGGGCTGCAGGCTTTCCTGCTGCCTTCAGCCTCAAAGCCACCCTTTCCCACTTGGCGCCCTATCAGGCACAAAAATGGCCTATGGCTGGAGATGGGTCCCATGCCCAAAGAGCCATCAGGGAAAACTATGCCTTGTTCTAAAGCTCTTTGGGAACCGCTTGCTTGGCCCCACAGACCTGGGGGCTGCAGGCTTTCCTGCTGCCTTCAGCCTCAAAACCACCCTTTCCCACTACGCACCGCGCCAGGCACAAAAATGGCCATACGGCTGGAGATGGGTCCCCCGCCCAAAGAGCCAGCAGGGAAAACTATGCCTTGTTCTAAAGCTCTTTGGGAACCGCTTGCGTAGCCCCACAGACCTGGGGGCTGCGGGCTTTCCTGCTGCCTTCAGCCTCGACACCACCCTTTCCCACTTGGCGCCGCGCCAGGCACAAAAATGGCCATACGGCTGGAGATGGGTCCCCCGCCCAGAGAGCCAGCAAGGAAAATTATGCCTTGTTCTAAAGCTCTTTGGGAACCGCTTGCGTAGCCCCACAGACCTGGCGCTGCGGGCTTTCCTGCTGCCTTCAGCCTCAAAGCCACCCTTTCCCACTTGGTGTCGCGCCAGGCACAAAAATGGCCTATGGCTGGAGATGGGTCCCATGCCCAAAGACCCAGCAGGGAAAACTATGCCTTGTTCTAAAGCTCTTTGGGAACCGCTTGCGTAGCCCCACAGACCTGGGGGCTGCAGGCTTTGCTGCTGCCTTCAGCCTCAAACCACCCTTTCCCACTTGGCGTCGCGCTAGGCACAAAAATGGCCATACGGCTGGAGATGGGTCCCCCGCCCAGAGAGCCAGCAAGGAAAATTATGCCTTGTTCTAAAGCTCTTTGGGAACCGCTTGCGTAGCCGCACAGACCTGGGGGCTGCGGGCTTTCCTGCTGCCTTCAGCCTCAAAGCCACCCTTTCCCACTTGGCGCCGCATCAGGCACAAAAATGGCCTATGGCTGGAGATGGGTCCCATGCCCAAAGAGCCATCAGGGAAAACTATGCCTTGTTCTAAAGCTCTTTGGGAACCGCTTGCTTGGCCCCACAGACCTGGGGGCTGCAGGCTTTCCTGCTGCCTTCAGCCTCAAAACCAGCCTTTCCCACTACGCACCGCGCCAGGCACAAAAATGGCCATACGGCTGGAGATGGGTCCCCCGCCCAAAGAGCCAGCAGGAAAAACTATGCCTTGTTCTAAAGCTCTTTGGGAACCGCTTGCGTAGCCCCACAGACCTGGGGGCTGCGGGCTTTCCTGCTGCCTTCAGCCTCGACACCACCCTTTCCCACTTGGCGCCGCGCCAGGCACAAAAATGGCCATACGGCTGGAGATGGGTCCCCCGCCCAGAGAGCCAGCAAGGAAAATTATGCCTTGTTCTAAAGCTCTTTGGGAACCGCTTGCGTAGCCCCACAGATCTGGCGCTGCGGGCTTTCCTGCTGCCTTCAGCCTCAAAGCCACCCTTTCCCACTTGGTGTCGCGCCAGGCACAAAAATGGCCTATGGCTGGAGATGGGTCCCATGCCCAAAGACCCAGCAGGGAAAACTATGCCTTGTTCTAAAGCTCTTTGGGAACCGCTTGCGTAGCCCCACAGACCAGGGGGCTGCAGGCTTTGCTGCTGCCTTCAGCCTCAAAGCCACTCTTTCCCACTTGGCGTCGCGCTAGGCACAAAAATGGCCATACGGCTGGAGATGGGTCCCCCGCCCAGAGAGCCAGCAAGGAAAATTATGCCTTGTTCTAAAGCTCTTTGGGAACCGCTTGCGTAGCCGCACAGACCTGGGGGCTGTGGGCTTTCCTGCTGCCTTCAGCCTCAAAGCCACCCTTTCCCACTTGGCGCCGCATCAGGCACAAAAATGGCCTATGGCTGGAGATGGGGCCCATGCCCAAAGAGCCAGCAAGGAAAACTATGCCTTGTTCTAAAGCTCTTTGGGAACCGCTTGCGTAGCCCCACAGACCTGGGGGCTGCAGGCTTTCCTGCTGCCTTCAGCCTCAAAGCCACCCTTTCCCACTTGGCACTCCATCAGGTAAAAAAATGATCTATGGCTGGAGATCGGTCCCATGCCCAAAGACCCAGCAAGGAAAACTATGCCTTGTTCTAAAGCTCTTTGGGAACCGCTTGCGTGGCCCCACAGACGTGGGGCCTGCAGGCTTTCCTGCTGCCTTCAGCCTCGACACCACCCTTTCCCACTTGGCGCCGTGCCAGGCACAAAAATGGCCATACGGCTGGAGATGGGTCCCCCGCCCAAAGAGCCAGCAGGGAAAACTATGCCTTGTTCTAAAGCTCTTTGGGAACCGCTTGCGTAGCCCCAAAGACCTGGGGGCTGCGGGCTTTCCTGCTGCCTTCAGCCTCAAAACCACCCTTTCCCACTTGGCGCCGCGCCAGGCACAAAAATGGCCATACGGCTGGAGATGGGTCCCATGCCCAAAGACCCAGCAGGGAAAACTATGCCTTGTTCTAAAGCTCTTTGGGAACCGCTTGCGTAGCCCCACAGACCTGGGGGCTGCGGGCTTTCCTGCTGCCTTCAGCCTCAAAGCCACCCTTTCCCACTTGGCGTCGCGCTAGGCACAAAAATGGCCATACGGCTGGAGATGGGTCCCCCGCCCAGAGAGCCAGCAAGGAAAATTATGCCTTGTTCTAAAGCTCTTTGGGAACCGCTTGCGTAGCCGCACAGACCTGGGGGCTGCGGGCTTTCCTGCTGCCTTCAGCCTCAAAGCCACCCTTTCCCACTTGGCGCCGCATCAGGCACAAAAATGGCCTATGGCTGGAGATGGGTCCCATGCCCAAAGAGCCAGCAAGGAAAACTATGCCTTGTTCTAAAGCTCTTTGGGAACCGCTTGCGTAGCCCCACAGACCTGGGGGCTGCAGGCTTTCCTGCTGCCTTCAGCCTCAAAGCCACCCTTTCACACTTGGCACTCCATCAGGCAAAAAAATGGCCTATGGCTGGAGATCGGTCCCATGCCCAAAGACCCAGCAAGGAAAACTATGCCTTGTTCTAAAGCTCTTTGGGAACCGCTTGCGTGGCCCCACAGACGTGGGGCCTGCAGGCTTTGCTGCTGCCTTCAGCCTCGACAACACCCTTTCCCACTTGGCGTCGCGCCAGGCACAAAAATGGCCTATGGCTGGAGATGGGTCCCATGCCCAAAGAGCCAGCAGGGAAAACTATGCCTTGTTCTAAAGCTCTTTGGGAACCGCTTGCGTAGCCCCACAGACCTGGGGGCTGCGGGCTTTCCTGCTGCCTTCAGCCTCAAAACCACCCTTTCCCACTTGGCGCCGCGCCAGGCACAAAAATGGCCATATGGCTGGAGATGGGTCCCCCGCCCAAAGAGCCAGCAGGGAAAACTATGCCTTGTTCTAAAGCTCTTTGGGAACCGCTTGCATAGCCCCACAGACCTGGGGGCTGCGGGCTTTCCTACTGCCTTCAGCCTCGACACCACCCTTTCCCACTTGGCGCCGCATCAGGCACAAAAATGGCCTATGGCTGGAGATGGGTCCCATGCCCAAAGAGCCAGCAAGGAAAACTATGCCTTGTTCTAAAGCTCTTTGGGAACCGCTTGCGTAGCCCCACAGACCTGGGGGCTGCAGGCTTTCCTGCTGCCTTCAGCCTCAAAGCCACCCTTTCACACTTGGCACTCCATCAGGCAAAAAAATGGCCTATGGCTGGAGATCGGTCCCATGCCCAAAGACCCAGCAAGGAAAACTATGCCTTGTTCTAAAGCTCTTTGGGAACCGCTTGCGTGGCCCCACAGACGTGGGGCCTGCAGGCTTTGCTGCTGCCTTCAGCCTCGACAACACCCTTTCCCACTTGGCGTCGCGCCAGGCACAAAAATGGCCTATGGCTGGAGATGGGTCCCATGCCCAAAGAGCCAGCAGGGAAAACTATGCCTTGTTCTAAAGCTCTTTGGGAACCGCTTGCGTAGCCCCACAGACCTGGGGGCTGCGGGCTTTCCTGCTGCCTTCAGCCTCAAAACCACCCTTTCCCACTTGGCGCCGCGCCAGGCACAAAAATGGCCATATGGCTGGAGATGGGTCCCCCGCCCAAAGAGCCAGCAGGGAAAACTATGCCTTGTTCTAAAGCTCTTTGGGAACCGCTTGCATAGCCCCACAGACCTGGGGGCTGCGGGCTTTCCTACTGCCTTCAGCCTCGACACCACCCTTTCCCACTTGGCGCCGCGCCAGGCTCAAAAATGGCCATACGGCTGGAGATGTGTCCCCTGTCAAAAGAGCCAACAGGGAAAACTATGCCTTGTTCTAAAGCTCTTTGGGAACCGCTTGCGTAGCCCCACAGACCTGGGGGCTGCGGGCTTTCCTGCTGCCTTCAGGCTCGACACCACCCTTTCCCACTTGGCGCCGCGCCAGGCACAAAAATGGCCATATGGCTGGAGATGGGTCCCCCGCCCAAAGAGCCAGCAGGGAAAACTATGCCTTGTTCTAAAGCTCTTTGGGAACCGCTTGCATAGCCCCACAGACCTGGGGGCTGCAGGCTTTCCTGCTGCCATCAGCCTCGACAGCACCCTTTCCCACTTGGCGCCGCATCAGGCACAAAAATGGCCTATGGCTGGAGATCGGTCCCATGCCCAAAGAGCCAGCAAGGAAAACTATGCCTTGTTCTAAAGCTCTTTGGGAACCGCTTGCGTAGCCCCACAGACCTGGGGGCTGCAGGCTTTCCTGCTGCCTTCAGCCTCAAAGCCACCCTTTCCCACTTGGCACTCCATCAGGTAAAAAAATGGCCTATGGCTGGAGATCGGTCCCATGCCCAAAGACCCAGCAAGGAAAACTATGCCTTGTTCTAAAGCTCTTTGGGAACCGCTTGCGTGGCCCCACAGACGTGGGGCCTGCAGGCTTTGCTGCTGCCTTCAGCCTCAAAGCCACCCTTTCCCACTTGGCGCCGCGCTAGGCACAAAAATGGTCTATGGCTGGAGATGGGTCCCCCGCCCAGAGAGCCAGCAGGGAAAACTATGCCTTGTTCTACAGCTCTTTGGGAACCGCTTGCGTAGCCCTACAGACATGGGGGCTGCGGGCTTTGCTGCTGCCTTCAGCCTCGACACCACCCTTTCCCACTTGGCGCCGTGCCAGGCACAAAAATGGCCATACGGCTGGAGATGGGTCCCCCGCCCAAAGAGCCAGCAGGGAAAACTATGCCTTGTTCTAAAGCTCTTTGGGAACCGCTTGCGTAGCCCCACAGACCTGGGGGCTGCAGGCTTTCCTGCTGCCATCAGCCTCGACAGCACCCTTTCCCACTTGGCGCCGCATCAGGCACAAAAATGGCCTATGGCTGGAGATGGGGCCCATGCCCAAAGAGCCAGCAAGGAAAACTATGCCTTGTTCTAAAGCTCTTTGGGAACCGCTTGCGTAGCCCCACAGACCTGGGGGCTGCAGGCTTTCCTGCTGCCTTCAGCCTCAAAGCCACCCTTTCCCACTTGGCACTCCATCAGGTAAAAAAATGGCCTATGGCTGGAGATCGGTCCCATGCCCAAAGACCCAGCAAGGAAAACTATGCCTTGTTCTAAAGCTCTTTGGGAACCGCTTGCGTGGCCCCACAGACGTGGGGCCTGCAGGCTTTGCTGCTGCCTTCAGCCTCGACAACACCCTTTCCCACTTGGCGTCGCGCCAGGCACAAAAATGGCCTATGGCTGGAGATGGGTCCCATGCCCAAAGAGCCAGCAGGGAAAACTATGCCTTGTTCTAAAGCTCTTTGGGAACCGCTTGCGTAGCCCCACAGACCTGGGGGCTGCCGGCTTTGCTGCTGCCTTCAGCCTCAAAACCACCCTTTCCCACTTGGCGCCGCGCCAGGCACAAAAATGGCCATATGGCTGGAGATGGGTCCCCCGCCCAAAGAGCCAGCAGGGAAAACTATGCCTTGTTCTAAAGCTCTTTGGGAACCGCTTGCATAGCCCCACAGACCTGGGGGCTGCGGGCTTTCCTACTGCCTTCAGCCTCGACACCACCCTTTCCCACTTGGCGCCGCGCCAGGCTCAAAAATGGCCATACGGCTGGAGATGTGTCCCCTGTCAAAAGAGCCAACAGGGAAAACTATGCCTTGTTCTAAAGCTCTTTGGGAACCACTTGCGTAGCCCCACAGACCTGGGGGCTGCGGGGTTTCCTGCTGCCTTCAGCCTCGACACCACCCTTTCCCACTTGGCGCCGCGCCAGGCACAAAAATGGCCATACGGCTGGAGATGGGTCCCCCGCCCAAAGAACAAGCAGGGAAAACTATGCCTTGTTCTAAAGCTCTTTGGGAACCGCTTGCGTAGCCCCACAGACCTGGGGGCTGCGGGCTTTCCTGCTGCCTTCAGGCTCGACACCACCCTTTCCCACTTGGCGCCGCGCCAGGCACAAAAATGGCCATATGGCTGGAGATGGGTCCCCCGCCCAAAGAGCCAGCAGGGAAAACTATGCCTTGTTCTAAAGCTCTTTGGGAACCGCTTGCATAGCCCCAGAGACCTGGGGGCTGCAGGCTTTCCTGCTGCCATCAGCCTCGACAGCACCCTTTCCCACTTGGCGCCGCATCAGGCACAAAAATGGCCTATGGCTGGAGATGGGGCCCATGCCCAAAGAGCCAGCAAGGAAAACTATGCCTTGTTCTAAAGCTCTTTGGGAACCGCTTGCGTAGCCCCACAGACCTGGGGGCTGCAGGCTTTCCTGCTGCCTTCAGCCTCAAAGCCACCCTTTCCCACTTGGCACTCCATCAGGTAAAAAAATGGCCTATGGCTGGAGATCGGTCCCATGCCCAAAGACCCAGCAAGGAAAACTATGCCTTGTTCTAAAGCTCTTTGGGAACCGCTTGCGTGGCCCCACAGACGTGGGGCCTGCAGGCTTTGCTGCTGCCTTCAGCCTCAAAGCCACCCTTTCCCACTTGGCGCCGCGCTAGGCACAAAAATGGTCTATGGCTGGAGATGGGTCCCCCGCCCAGAGAGCCAGCAGGGAAAACTATGCCTTGTTCTAAAGCTCTTTGGGAACCGCTTGCGTAGCCCTACAGACATGGGGGCTGCGGGCTTTGCTGCTGCCTTCAGCCTCGACACCACCCTTTCCCACTTGGCGCCGTGCCAGGCACAAAAATGGCCATACGGCTGGAGATGGGTCCCCCGCCCAAAGAGCCAGCAGGGAAAACTATGCCTTGTTCTAAAGCTCTTTGGGAACCGCTTGCGTAGCCCCACAGACCTGGGGGCTGCAGGCTTTCCTGCTGCCATCAGCCTCGACAGCACCCTTTCCCACTTGGCGCCGCATCAGGCACAAAAATGGCCTATGGCTGGAGATGGGGCCCATGCCCAAAGAGCCAGCAAGGAAAACTATGCCTTGTTCTAAAGCTCTTTGGGAACCGCTTGCGTAGCCCCACAGACCTGGGGGCTGCAGGCTTTCCTGCTGCCTTCAGCCTCAAAGCCACCCTTTCCCACTTGGCACTCCATCAGGTAAAAAAATGGCCTATGGCTGGAGATCGGTCCCATGCCCAAAGACCCAGCAAGGAAAACTATGCCTTGTTCTAAAGCTCTTTGGGAACCGCTTGCGTAGCCCTACAGACATGGGGGCTGCGGGCTTTGCTGCTGCCTTCAGCCTCGACACCACCCTTTCCCACTTGGCGCCGCGCTAGGCACAAAAATGGTCTATGGCTGGAGATGGGTCCCCCGCCCAGAGAGCCAGCAGGGAAAACTATGCCTTGTTCTAAAGCTCTTTGGGAACCGCTTGCGTAGCCCTACAGACATGGGGGCTGCGGGCTTTGCTGCTGCCTTCAGCCTCGACACCACCCTTTCCCACTTGGCGCCGCGCCAGGCAGAAAAATGGCCTATGGGTGGAGATGGGTCCCCCGCCCAAAGAGCCAGCAGGGAAAACTATGCCTTGTTCTAAAGCTCTTTGGGAACCGCTTGCGTAGCCGCACAGACCTGGGGGCTGCGGGCTTTCCTGCTGCCTTCAGCCTCGACACCACCCTTTCCCACTTGGCGCCGCGCCAGGCACAAAAATGGCCATACGGCTGGAGATGGGTCCCCCGCCCAGAGAGCCAGCAGGGAAAACTATGCCTTGTTCTAAAGCTCTTTGGGAACCGCTTGCGTAGCCGCACTGACCTGGGGGCTGCGGGCTTTCCTGCTGCCTTCAGCCTCGACAGCACCCTTTCCCACTTGGCGCCCTATCAAGCACAAAAATGGCCTATGGCTGGAGATGGGTCCCCCGCCCAAAGAGCCAGCAGGGAAAACTATGCCTTGTTCTAAAGCTCTTTGGGAACCGCTTGCGTAGCCCCACACACGTGGGGGCTGCGGGCTTTCCTGCTGCCTTCAGCCTCAAAGCCACCCTTTCGCACTTGGGGCTTCGCCAGGCACAAAAATGGCCATATGGCTGGAGATGTGTCCCCCGCCCAAAGAGCGAGCAGGGAAAACTATGCCTTGTTCTAAAGCTCTTTGGGAACCGCTTGCGTAGCCCCACAGACCTGGGGGCTGCGGGCTTTCCTGCTGCCTTCAGCCTCAAAGCCACCCTTTCCCACTTGGCGCCGGGCCAGGGACAAAAATGGCCATACGGCTGGAGATGGGTCCCATGCCCAAAGAGCCAGCAGGGAAAACTATGCCTTGTTCTAAAGCTCTTTGGGAACCGCTTGCGTAGCCCCACAGACCTGGGGGCTGCGGGCTTTGCTGCTGCCTTCAGCCTCGACACCACCCTTACCCACTTGGCGCCGCGCCAGGCACAAAAATGGCCATACGGCTGGAGATGGGTCCCCCGCCCAAAGAGCCAGCAGGGAAAACTATGCCTTGTTCTAAAGCTCTTTGGGAACCGCTTGCGTAGCCCCACAGACCTGGGGGCTGCGGGCTTTCCTGCTGCCTTCAGCCTCAAAACCACCCTTTCCCACTACGCACCGCGCCAGGCACAAAAATGGCCATACGGCTGGAGATGGGTCCCCCGCCCAAAGAGCCAGCAGGGAAAACTATGCCTTGTTCTAAAGCTCTTTATGAACCGCTTGCTTGGCCCCACAGACGTGGGGGCTGCGGGCTTTCCTGCTGCCTTCAGCCTCAAAACCACCCTATGCCACTACGCACCGCGTCAGGCACAAAAATAGCCATACGGCTGGAGATGGGTCCCCCACCCAAAGAGCCAGCAGGGAAAACTATGCCTTGTTCTAAAGGTCTTTGGGAACCGCTTGCGTAGCCCCACAGGCCTGGGGGCTGCAGGCTTTCCTGCTGTCTTCAGCCTCAAAGCCACCCTTTCCCACTTGGCGCCCTATCAGGCACAAAAATGGCCTATGGGTGGAGATGGGTCCCCCGCCCAAAGATCAAGCAGGGAAAACTATGCCTTGTTCTAAAGCTCTTTGGGAACCGCTTGCGTAGCCCTACAGACCTGGGGGCTGCGGGCTTTCCTGCTGCCTTTAGCCTCGACACCACCCTTTCCCTCTTGGCGCCGCGCCAGGCACAAAAATGGCCGTACGGCTGGAGATGGGTCCCCCGCCCAAAGAGCCAGCAGGGAAAACTATGCCTTGTTCTAAAGCTCTTTGGGAACCGCTTGCGTAGCCGCACAGACCTGGGGGCTGCGGGCTTTCCTGCTGCCTTCAGCCTCAAAGCCACCCTTTCCCACTTTGCCCGGGCCAGGCACAAAAATTGCCATACGGCTGGAGATGGGTCCCCCGCCCAAAGAGCCAGCAGGGAAAACTATGCCTTGTTCTAAAGCTCTTTGGGAACCGCTTGTGTAGCCCCACAGACCTGGGGGCTGCGGGCTTTCCTGCTGCCTTCAGCCTCAAAGCCACCCTTTCGCACTTGGGGCTTCGCCAGGCACAAAAATGGCCATATGGCTGGAGATGTGTCCCCCGCCCAAAGAGCGAGCAGGGAAAACTATGCCTTGTTCTAAAGCTCTTTGGGAACCGCTTGCGTAGCCCCACAGACCTGGGGGCTGCGGGCTTTCCTGCTGCCTTCAGCCTCAAAGCCACCCTTTCCCACTTGGCGCCGGGCCAGGGACAAAATGGCCATACGGCTGGAGATGGGTCCCATGCCCAAAGAGCCAGCAGGGAAAACTATGCCTTGTTCTAAAGCTCTTTGGGAACCGCTTGCGTAGCCCCACAGACCTGGGGCTGCGGGCTTTGCTGCTGCCTTCAGCCTCGACACCACCCTTACCCACTTGGCGCCGCGCCAGGCACAAAAATGGCCATACGGCTGGAGATGGGTCCCCCCGCCCAAAGAGCCAGCAGGGAAAACTATGCCTTGTTCTAAAGCTCTTTGGGAACCGCTTGCGTAGCCCCACAGACCTGGGGGCTGCGGGCTTTCCTGCTGCCTTCAGCTCAAACCACCCTTTCCCACTACGCACCGCGCCAGGCACAAAAATGGCCATACGGCTGGAGATGGGTCCCCCGCCCAAAGAGCCAGCAGGGAAAACTATGCCTTGTTCTAAAGCTCTTTATGAACCGCTTGCTTGCCCCACAGACGTGGGGGCTGCGGGCTTTCCTGCTGCCTTCAGCCTCAAAACCACCCTATGCCACTACGCACCGCGTCAGGCACAAAAATAGCCATACGGCTGGAGATGGGTCCCCCACCCAAAGAGCCAGCAGGGAAAACTATGCCTTGTTCTAAAGGTCTTTGGGAACCGCTTGCGTAGCCCCACAGGCCTGGGGGCTGCAGGCTTTCCTGCTGTCTTCAGCCTCAAAGCCACCCTTTCCCACTTGGCGCCCTATCAGGCACAAAAATGGCCTATGGGTGGAGATGGGTCCCCCGCCCAAAGATCAAGCAGGGAAAACTATGCCTTGTTCTAAAGCTCTTTGGGAACCGCTTGCGTAGCCCTACAGACCTGGGGGCTGCGGGCTTTCCTGCTGCCTTTAGCCTCGACACCACCCTTTCCCTCTTGGCGCCGCGCCAGGCACAAAAATGGCCGTACGGCTGGAGATGGGTCCCCCGCCCAAAGAGCCAGCAGGGAAAACTATGCCTTGTTCTAAAGCTCTTTGGGAACCGCTTGCGTAGCCGCACAGACCTGGGGGCTGCGGGCTTTCCTGCTGCCTTCAGCCTCAAAGCCACCCTTTCCCACTTTGCGCCGGGCCAGGCACAAAAATTGCCATACGGCTGGAGATGGGTCCCCGCCCAAAGAGCCAGCAGGGAAAACTATGCCTTGTTCTAAAGCTCTTTGGGAACCGCTTGTGTAGCCCCACAGACCTGGGGGCTGCAGGCTTTCCTGCTGCCTTCAGCCTCAAAACCACCCTTTCCCACTACGCAACGCGCCAGGCATAAAAATAGCCATACGACTGGAGATGGGTCCCCCGCCCAAAGAGCCAGCAGGGAAAACTATGCCTTGTTCTAAAGCTCTTTGGGAACCGCTTGCGTAGCCCCACAGACCTTGGGGCTGCGGGCTTTCCTGCTGCCTTCAGCCTCGACACCACCCTTTCCACTTGGCTTCGCGCCAGGCACAAAATGGCCTATGGCTGGAGATGGGTCCCTTGCCCTAAGAGCCAGCTGGGAAAACTATGCGTTCTTCTAAAGCTCTTTGGGAACCGCTTGCGTAGCACCACAGACCTGGGGGCTGCAGGCTTTGCTCCTGCCTTCAGCCTCAAAGCCACCCTTTCCCACCTGGCGCCGCGCCAGGCTCAAAAATGGCCATACGGCTGGAGATGGGTCCCCCCGCCCAGAGAGCCAGCAGGGAAAACTATGCCTTGTTCTAAAGCTCTTTGGGAACCGCTTGCGTAGCCCCACAGACCTGGGGGCTGCGGGCTTTCCTGCTGACTTTAGCCTCGACACCACCCTTTCCCACTTGGCGCCGCGCCAGGCTCAAAAATGGCCATACGGCTGGAGATGGGTCCCCCGCCCAGAGAGCCAGCAGGGAAAACTATGCCTTGTTCTAAAGCTCTTTGGGAACCGCTTGCGTAGCCCCACAGACCTGGGGGCTGCGGGCTTTCCTGCTGCCTTCAAGCCTCAAAGCCACCCTTTCCCACTGGGCGCCGGGCCAGGCACAAAAATGGCCTATGGCTGGAGATGGGTCCCCCGAACAAAGAGCCAGCAGGGAAAACTATGCCTTGTTCTAAAGCTCTTTGGGAACTGCTTGCGTAGCCCCACAGACCTGGGGGCTGCAGGCTTTCCTGCTGCCTTCAGCCTCAAAGCCACCCTTTCCCACTTGGCGCCCTATCAAGCACAAAAATGGCCTATGGCTGGAGATGGGTCCCAGGCCCAAAGAGCCAGCAGGGAAAACTATGCCTTGTTCTAAAGCTCTTTGGGAACCGCTTGCTTGGCCCCACAGACGTGGGGGCTGCGGGCTTTCCTGCTGCCTTCAGCCTCGACACCACCCTTTCCCACTTGGCGCCGCGCCAGGCACAAAAATGGCCATACGGCTGGAGATGGGTCCCCCGCCCAAAGAGCCAGCAGGGAAAACTATGCCTTGTTCTAAAGCTCTTTGGGAACCGCTTGCGTAGCCCCACAGACCTGGGGGCTGCGGGCTTTCCTGCTGCCTTCACCCTCAAAACCACCCTTTCCCACTTGGCACTGCTCCAGGCTCAAAAATGGCCAAACGGCTGGAGATGGGTCCCCCACCCAAAGAGCCAGCAGGGAAAACTATGCCTTGTTCTAAAGCTCTTTGGGAACCGCTTGCGTAGCCCCACACACGTGGGGGCTGCGGGCTTTCCTGCTGCCTTCAGCCTCAAAACCACCCTTTCCCACTTGGCGCCCTATCAGGCACAAAAATGGCCATACGGCTGGAGATGGGTCCCCCGCCCAAAGAGCCAGCAGGGAAAACTATGCCTTGTTCTAAAGCTCTTTGGGAACTGCTTGCGTAGCCCCACAGACCTGGGGGCTGCAGGCTTTCCTGCTGCCTTCAGCCTCAAAGCCACCCTTTCGCACTTGGGGCTTCGCCAGGCACAAAAATGGCCATATGGCTGGAGATGGGTCCCCCTCCCAAAGAGCGAGCAGGGAAAACTATGCCTTGTTCTAAAGCTCTTTGGGAACCGCTTGCGTAGCCCCACAGACCTGGGGGCTGCGGGCTTTCCTGCTGCCTTCAGCCTCAAAGCCACCCTTTCCCACTTGGCGCCGGGCCAGGGACAAAAATGGCCATACGGCTGGAGATGGGTCCCATGCTCAAAGAGCCAGCAGGGAAAACTATGCCTTGTTCTAAAGCTCTTTGGGAACCGCTTGCTTGGCCCCACAGACCTGGGGGCTGCAGGCTTTGCTGCTGCCTTCAGCCTCGACACCACCCTTTCCCACTACGCACCGCGCCAGGCACAAAAATGGCCATACGGCTGGAGATGGGTCCCACGCCCAAAGAGCCAGCTGGGAAAACTATGCCTTGTTCTAAAGCTCTTTGGGAACCGCTTGCTTGGCCCCACAGACGTGGGGGCTGCGGGCTTTCCTGCTGTCTTCAGCCTCGACACCACCCTTTCCCACTTGGCGCCCTATCAGGCACAAAAATGGCCATACGGCTGGAGATGGGTCCCCCGCCCAAAGAGCCAGCAGGGAAAACTATGCCTTGTTCTAAAGCTCTTTGGGAACCGCTTGCGTAGCCCCACAGACCTGGGGGCTGCGGGCTTTCCTGCTGCCTTCAGCCTCAAAGCCACCCTTTCGCACTTGGGGCTTCGCCAGGCACAAAAATGGCCATATGGCTGGAGATGGGTCCCCCTCCCAAAGAGCGAGCAGGGAAAACTATGCCTTGTTCTAAAGCTCTTTGGGAACCGCTTGCGTAGCCCCACAGACCTGGGGGCTGCGGGCTTTCCTGCTGCCTTCAGCCTCAAAGCCACCCTTTCCCACTTGGCGCCGGGCCAGGGACAAAAATGGCCATACGGCTGGAGATGGGTCCCATGCCCAAAGAGCCAGCAGGGAAAACTATGCCTTCTTCTAAAGCTCTTTGGGAACCGCTTGCTTGGCCCCACAGACCTGGGGGCTGCAGGCTTTGCTGCTGCCTTCAGCCTCGACACCACCCTTTCCCACTACGCACCGCGCCAGGCACAAAAATGGCCATACGGCTGGAGATGGGTCCCCCGCCCAAAGAGCCAGCAGGGAAAACTATGCCTTGTTCTAAAGCTCTTTGGGAACCGCTTGCTTGGCCCCACAGACGTGGGGGCTGCAGGCTTTCCTGCTGCCTTCAGCCTCAAAACCACCCTATGCCACTACGCACCGCTTCAGGCACAAAAATAGCCATACGGCTGGAGATGGGTCCCCCGCCCAAAGAGCCAGCAGGGAAAACTATGCCTTGTTCTAAAGGTCTTTGGGAACCGCTTGCGTAGCCCCACAGACCTGGGGGCTGCAGGCTTTCCTGCTGTCTTCAGCCTCAAAGCCACCCTTTCCCACTTGGCGCCCTATCAGGCACAAAAATGGCCTATGGGTGGAGATGGGTCCCATGCCCAAAGAGCCAGCAGGGAAAACTATGCCTTGTTCTAAAGCTCTTTGGGAACCGCTTGCGTAGCCCCACAGACCTGGGGGCTGCGGGCTTTCCTGCTGCCTTCAGCCTCGATACCACCATTTCCCACTTGGCGCTGCGCCATGCACAAAAATGGCCATACGGCTGGAGATGGGTCCCCCGCCCAAAGAGCCAGCAGGGAAAACTATGCCTTGTTCTAAAGCTCTTTGGGAACCGCTTGCGTAGCCCCACAGACCTGGGGGCTGCGGGCTTTCCTGCTGCCTTTAGCCTCGACACCACCCTTTCCCTCTTGGCGCCGCGCCAGGCACAAAAATGGCCGTACGGCTGGAGATGGGTCCCCCGCCCAAAGAGCCAGCAGGGAAAACTATGCCTTGTTCTAAAGCTCTTTGGGAACCGCTTGCGTAGCCCCACAGACCTGGGGGCTGCGGGCTTTCCTGCTGCCTTCAGCCTCAAAGCCACCCTTTCCCACTTGGCGCCGCATCAGGCACAAAAATGGCCTATGGCTGGAGATGGGTCCCATGCCCAAAGAGCCAGCAGGGAAAACTATGCCTTGTTCTAAAGCTCTTTGGGAACCGCTTGCGTAGCCCCACAGACCTGGGGGCTGCGGGCTTTCCTGCTGCCTTCAGCCTCAAAACCACCCTTTCCCACTTGGCCCCCGGCCAGGCACAAAAATGGCCATACGGCTGGAGATGGGTCCCCCGCCCAAAGAGCCAGCAGGGAAAACTATGCCTTGTTCTAAAGCTCTTTGGGAACTGCTTGCGTAGCCCCACAGACCTGGGGGCTGCGGGCTTTCCTGCTGCCTTCAGCCTCGACACCACCCTTTCCCACTTGGCACTGCTCCAGGCTCAAAAATGGCCATACGGCTGGAGATGGGTCCCCCGCCCAGAGAGCCAGCAGGGAAAACTATGCCTTGTTCTAAAGCTCTTTGGGAACCGCTTGCGTAGCCCCACACACCTGGGGGCTGCGGGCTTTCCTGCTGCCTTCAGCCTCAAAACCACCCTTTCCCACTACGCACCGCGCCAGGCACAAAAATGGCCATACGGCTGGAGATGGGTCCCCCGCCCAAAGAGCCAGCAGGGAAAACTATGCCTTGTTCTAAAGCTCTTTATGAACCGCTTGCTTGGCCCCACAGACGTGGGGGCTGCGGGCTTTCCTGCTGCCTTCAGCCTCAAAACCACCCTTTCCCACTTGGCGCCCTATCAGGCACAAAAATGGCCATACGGCTGGAGATGGGTCCCCCGCCCAAAGAGCCAGCAGGGAAAACTATGCCTCGTTCTAAAGCTCTTTGGGAACTGCTTGCGTAGCCCCACAGACCTGGGGGCTGCGGGCTTTCCTGCTGCCTTCAGCCTCAAAGCCACCCTTTCGCACTTAGGGCTTCGCCAGGCACAAAAATGGCCATATGGCTGGAGATGGGTCCCCCTCCCAAAGAGCGAGCAGGGAAAACTATGCCTTGTTCTAAAGCTCTTTGGGAACCGCTTGCGTAGCCCCACAGACCTGGGGGCTGCGGGCTTTCCTGCTGCCTTCAGCCTCAAAGCCACCCTTTCCCACTTGGCGCCGGGCCAGGGACAAAAATGGCCATACGGCTGGAGATGGGTCCCATGCTCAAAGAGCCAGCAGGGAAAACTATGCCTTGTTCTAAAGCTCTTTGGGAACCGCTTGCTTGGCCCCACAGACCTGGGGGCTGCAGGCTTTGCTGCTGCCTTCAGCCTCGACACCACCCTTTCCCACTACGCACCGCGCCAGGCACAAAAATGGCCATACGTCTGGAGATGGGTCCCACGCCCAAAGAGCCAGCTGGGAAAACTATGCCTTGTTCTAAAGCTCTTTGGGAACCGCTTGCTTGGCCCCACAGACGTGGGGGCTGCGGGCTTTCCTGCTGTCTTCAGCCTCGACACCACCCTTTCCCACTTGGCGCCCTATCAGGCACAAAAATGGCCATACGGCTGGAGATGGGTCCCCCGCCCAAAGAGCCAGCAGGGAAAACTATGCCTTGTTCTAAAGCTCTTTGGGAACCGCTTGCGTAGCCCCACAGACCTGGGGGCTGCGGGCTTTCCTGCTGCCTTCAGCCTCAAAGCCACCCTTTCCCACTTGGGGCTTCGCCAGGCACAAAAATGGCCATATGGCTGGAGATGGGTCCCCCTCCCAAAGAGCGAGCAGGGAAAACTATGCCTTGTTCTAAAGCTCTTTGGGAACCGCTTGCGTAGCCCCACAGACCTGGGGGCTGCGGGCTTTCCTGCTGCCTTCAGCCTCAAAGCCACCCTTTCCCACTTGGCGCCGGGCCAGGGACAAAAATGGCCATACGGCTGGAGATGGGTCCCATGCCCAAAGAGCCAGCAGGGAAAACTATGCCTTCTTCTAAAGCTCTTTGGGAACCGCTTGCGTAGCCCCACAGACCTGGGGGCTGCAGGCTTTCCTGCTGCCTTCAGCCTCGACACCACCCTTTCCCACTACGCACCGCGCCAGGCACAAAAATGGCCATACGGCTGGAGATGGGTCCCCCGCCCAAAGAGCCAGCAGGGAAAACTATGCCTTGTTCTAAAGCTCTTTGGGAACCGCTTGCTTGGCCCCACAGACGTGGGGGCTGCAGGCTTTCCTGCTGCCTTCAGCCTCAAAACCACCCTATGCCACTACGCACCGCTTCAGGCACAAAAATAGCCATACGGCTGGAGATGGGTCCCCCGCCCAAAGAGCCAGCAGGGAAAACTATGCCTTGTTCTAAAGGTCTTTGGGAACCGCTTGCGTAGCCCCACAGACCTGGGGGCTGCAGGCTTTCCTGCTGTCTTCAGCCTCAAAGCCACCCTTTCCCACTTGGCGCCCTATCAGGCACAAAAATGGCCTATGGGTGGAGATGGGTCCCATGCCCAAAAAGCCAGCAGGGAAAACTATGCCTTGTTCTAAAGCTCTTTGGGAACCGCTTGCGTAGCCCCACAGACCTGGGGGCTGCGGGCTTTCCTGCTGCCTTCAGCCTCGACACCACCCTTTCCCACTTGGCGCCGCGCCAGGCACAAAAATGGCCATACGGCTGGAGATGGGTCCCCCGCCCAAAGAGCCAGCAGGGAAAACTATGCCTTGTTCTAAATCTCTTTGGGAACCACTTGCGTAGCCCAACAGACCTGGGGGCTGCGGGCTTTCCTGCTGCCTTCAGCCTCAAAACCACCCTTTCCCACTTGGCGCCCTATCAGGCACAAAAATGGCCATACGGCTGGAGATGGGTCCCCCGCCCAAAGAGCCAGCAGGGAAAACTATGCCTTGTTCTAAAGCTCTTTGGGAACCGCATGCGTAGCCCAACAGATCTTGGGCCTGTGGGCTTTCCTGCTGCCTTCAGCCTAGACAACACCCTTTCCCACTAGGTGCCTCGCACGCACACAAATGGCCATACGGCTGGAGATGGGTCCCCTGCCCAAGGAGCCAGCAGGGAAAACTATGCCTTGTTCTAAAGCTCTTTGGGAACCGCTTGCTTGGCCCCACAGACCTGGGGGCTGCAGGCTTTCTTGCTGCCTTCAGCCTCGACAGCACACTTTCCCTTTTGGCACCGCGTCAGTCACAAAAATGGCCTATGGATGGAGATGGGTCCCATGCCCAAAGAGCCAGCAGGGAAAACTATGCCTTCTTCTAAAGCTCTTTGGGAACCGCTTGCGTAGCCCCACAGACCTGGGGGCTGCGGGCTTTCCTGCTGCCTTCAGCCTCGACAACACCCTTTCCCACTTGGCGCCGCGCCAGGCACAAAAATAGCTATACGGCTGGAGATGGGTCCCATGCCCAAAGAGCCAGCAGGGAAAAATATGCCTTGTTCTAAAGCTCTTTCAGAACCGCTTGCGTAGCCCCCAGACCTGGGGGCTGCAGGCTTTCTTGCTGCCTTCAGCCTCGACAGCACACTTTCCCACTTGGCACCGCGTCAGTCACAAAAATGGCCTATGGCTGGAGATGGGTCCCCTGCCCAAGGAGCCAGCAGGGAAAACTATGCCTTGTTCTAAAGCTCTTTGGGAACCGCTTGCGTAGCCCCACAGACCTGGGGGCTGCGGGCTTTCCTGCTGCCTTCAGCCTCAAAGCCACCCTTTCCCACTTGGCGCCGCGCCAGGCTCAAAAATGGCCATACGGCTGGAGATGGGTCCCCCACCCAAAGAGTCAGCAGGGAAAACTATGCCTTGTTCTAAAGCTCTTTGTGAACCGCTTGGATAGCCCCACAGACCTGGGGGCTGCAGGCTCTCCTGCTGCCTTCAGCCTCGACACCACCCTTTCCCACTTGGCGCCGCGCCAGGCACAAAAATGGCCTATGGCTGGAGATTGGTGCCCCGCCCAAAGAGCCAGCAGGGAAAACTATGCCTTGTTCTAAAGCTCTTTGGGAACCGCTTGCGTAGCCCCACAGACCTGGGGGCTGCGGGCTTTCCTGCTGCCTTCAGCCTCGACAACACCCTTTCCCACTTGGCGCCGCGCCAGGCACAAAAATAGCTATACGGCTGGAGATGGGTCCCATGCCCAAAGAGCCAGCAGGGAAAACTATGCCTTGTTCTAAAGCTCTTTCAGAACCGCTTGCGTAGCCCCCAGACCTGGGGGCTGCAGGCTTTCTTGCTGCCTTCAGCCTCGACAGCACACTTTCCCACTTGGCACCGCGTCAGTCACAAAAATGGCCTATGGCTGGAGATGGGTCCCCCGCCCAAGGAGCCAGCAGGGAAAACTATGCCTTGTTCTAAAGCTCTTTCAGAACCGCTTGCGTAGCCCCACAGACCTGGGGGCTGCGGGCTTTCCTGCTGCCTTCAGCCTCGACACCACCCTTTCCCACTTGGCGCCGCGCCAGGCTCAAAAATGGCCATACGGCTGGAGATGGGTCCCCCACCCAAAGAGCCAGCAGGGAAAACTATGCCTTGTTCTAAAGCTCTTTGTGAAACGCTTGGATAGCCCCACAGACCTGGGGGCTGCAGGCTCTCCTGCTGCCTTCAGCCTCGACACCACCCTTTCTCACTTGGCGCCGCGCCAGGCACAAAAATGGCCTATGGCTGGAGATGGGTCCCCCGCCCAAAGAGCCAGCAGGGAAAACTATGCCTTGTTCTAAAGCTCTTTGGGAACCGCTTGCGTAGCCCCACAGACCTGGGGGCTGCGGGATTTCCTGCTGCCTTCAGACTCGACACCACCCTTTCCCACTTGGCGCCGCGCCAGGCACAAAAATGGCCATACGGCTGGAGATGGGTGCCCCGCCCAAAGAGCCAGCAGGGAAAACTATGCCTTGTTCTAAAGCTCTTTGGGAACCGCTTGCGTAGCCCCACAGACCTGGGGGCTGCGGGCTTTCCTGCTGCCTTCAGCCTCGACAACACCCTTTCCCACTTGGCGCCGTGCCAGGCACAAAAATAGCTATACGGCTGGAGATGGGTCCCATGCCCAAAGAGCCAGCAGGGTAAACTATGCCTTGTTCTAAAGCTCTTTGGGAACTGCTTGCGTAGCCCCACAGACCTGGGGGCTGCAGGCTTTCTTGCTGCCTTCAGCCTCGACAGCACACTTTCCCACTTGGCACCGCGTCAGTCACAAAAATGGCCTATGGCTGGAGATGGGTCCCCCGCCCAAGGAGCCAGCAGGGAAAACTATGCCTTGTTCTAAAGCTCTTTCAGAACCGCTTGCGTAGCCCCACAGACCTGGGGGCTGCGGGCTTTCCTGCTGCCTTCAGCCTCGACACCACCCTTTCCCACTTGGCGCCGCGCCAGGCTCAAAAATGGCCATACGGCTGGAGATGGGTCCCATGCCCAAAGAGCCAGCAGGGAAAACTATGCCTTGTTCTAAAGCTCTTTGGGAACCGCTTGCGTAGCCCCACAGACCTGGGGGCTGCGGGATTTCCTGCTGCCTTCAGACTCGACACCACCCTTTCCCACTTGGCGCCGCGCCAGGCACAAAAATGGCCATACGGCTGGAGATGGGTCCCCCGCCCAAAGAGCCAGCAGGGAAAACTATGCCTTGTTCTAAAGCTCTTTGGGAACCGCTTGCGTAGCCCCACAGACCTGGGGGCTGCGGGCTTTCCTGCTGCCTTCAGCCTCGACACCACCCTTTCCCACTTGGCGCCGTGCCAGGCACAAAAATGGCCATACGGCTGGAGATGGGTTCCCCGCTGAAGGAGCCAGCAGGGAAAACTATGCCTTGTTCTAAAGCTCTTTGGGAACCGCTTGCGTAGCCCCACAGACCTGGGGGCTGTGGGCTTTCCTGCTGCCTTCAGCCTCGACACCACCCTTTCCCACTTGGCGCCACGCCAGGCACAAAAATGGCCATACGGCTGGAGATGGGTCCCCCGCCCAAAGAGCCAGCAGGGAAAACTTTGTCTACAGTGAGTCAAGGTCGACGTACTCAACACTGATAAGAAAGATCACATGTGTTCTTGTGGTGAGGGATATCAAGTGGAAATCCTTCTCGCGGAGTGATCAAGCGATTTAAACTTTTCATCATAATCCAAAGTCTAACATGCAAAACAATTGTCTAAGCAAAGCACAATACAGTGAGTATTAGTAAAACAACAACAGAGTGAAGCATCTTGTTATAAAGTCCTGTAACTGTCGGTGACCATCCAAAAAGAGGATCTCCCCATCTATGTCCTTCGCCTCTCTTCACTCTTTCCAACGCTTGGTGTATTTCTTCAACCTGATGATGGACGGTAATCAAAGTTGTCTGTCTATTTTCTTGGGCCTCTTTCAAGAGTCGCTTCAATTCATTGTGTTTTAGCAGCTTCTTCACCAGGGAGAGATTCATTCCGATAGGGGCAGGCAACAATCTCGAATCAACGTATAATTAGGTTGTAGCAATTGAAAAGACGTAACAGGAGCTTAATAATTGAAGTCGCATCCCGTAACTTTGTGTTAGTAAAGTTCAAACACAAAGATTTGAGTGATTACTATGTCATCTCTGAATACAAGACTACAGGGAGACCTCATGCTAACGCACCCTTTCCCAATATAGTCAAGCACAGTCTCTGGGGTTTCATCGGGATGTGTCTCAAAGTGACAAGCATTCTGGTTGGTGTCAAGACAAAGGTCTTGTGCTTTGAGAGTATTACTCTCACAAATGAATCCTTGTTGGTCTCGTGAAACGCATGCGTCAACATCAGCAGTTTGCCATTTAGTCTCATTTTGTCGTGCCCAACCTCTGTGCTGTGTTGGATAGAGTAGAGCTCCTTGGTGATTCAACCCCAGTGCGATGATTGGGTATGTGGTGTATACGGAGGCATTGCGTATCGTTAAGACAAAAGCTGTGGCTTTGCTCTCAGTGGGATCGTAGGTGAAATTAACCAGATACCACCTGGACTGAAATTTTTTCTCAAATTCAATTGCGTTATCCCATATTACTTTTCGAATTTCGGTGGGCAAGGTGCCTTCTTCACCTTCCCTTATGATTGCGGCTGTCATAGATTGCATCCACAATTGGGCTTGGATACAACTAAGAGCCAAGGAAACATTGGTTTGAGTTGTACCAAGTGCATCTGTGATCAGCTGATGGTCTTTTTCACCCGTTTCTTCCCATTGAGGCAATATATTCGATAAAAGCCGTTGGTGGTTTCCCAATGCTAATAGAGAGGACTGTAGGGGACGTCTTAATTTGTCCAGATCAGTAGCGGTTGTGACTAGTTTGTTGGCAAGTATCTCAGCATCTATACTATTCAAGACTCCCAGGCCTGTTCCTAAGATACCAGTCGCATCCCTCTTCCGTCCGTGTGAAGTGGCAAGAGTTCGTTTGCGTAACCATGCTGACCATTCTGCATAAGATGTACTCAGGAATGGTAAGCAGGTGGGTTTGATCGCAGAGATTTTAATCTGCATTGACAATTCTGCTCGTTTGAGGGAATATGTGGGATTAAACAGTACCTGTTGTTGACCTGTGTGTGTTTAATAACGTAAGGGCCAATGTTGAAAATGTAAGGAGTTAGTCTAATGGAGGGCTTAGAAAAGAGAGAGGTGTTTTTTTTTTTTCTCTTAGAAGAGAGAGCCTTTGAGAGTTTGTGGGGTGTAGGTTCTGGATTCATTTCAGCAAGTTCAGGTGTATTTGAGTCAATCATAAATTCAAATAACAATTCTGTGCCCTTGTAGCCCCAAATACAGTACACTACTGTAGGTTTGATGAAAGTGAAATTGTGCCAGCAATCTGAATTTGGCGCCATAATTTTGTAACAATCAGTGTTGTATTTGTCCGCTTTGGTAGAGTCTACATAGATGGTTTTAATTACAGTTGGCCTGTGGTGATTAGACCCGTTGATAAATCGGCAACCAATGTGTGTTCTTGTGGAATAATTACTAAATTGGCCAAGAATACAAAAATACAGCATTGTTCACACATTAAGGAAAGTCATAAAATCAAGAGGCTTCTGAGGTAGAATACAGCCGCAGCTGGCACACGAAGAATGCAACAGCTGTGATTCCCTGTACAAGGTTGTTTGCGAAACTACACGAGGGATGGAACGGAACGCGCTTGTTCCGTGGCCTTCCCTTGTGACGAATAGCAGATATGGGGACGAGATGGTACTACGGAACTGATAAGCGGCTTACACGCCACCCGAGCCAACATTTCGTCAAATGTTGATGAAATGCTGTCCTTTTGTGCGAACTTTGCTCACCACAATGTACCAAAACACACCTCCATCCCGGAGGCTATCCGCCCCCGAGGTGTGAACACTCCTCCTTGAGTACATTAATCATAATAAAAGTACATATGACTAAAGTCACTCAAACTCCACTTTGAAGTTAAAAAAATAATATAAAAATAGCCCGAGAGGGGGAATGTCTGGGAAGACACCATCGCGAAGAATCCCACCGCTGTTTTCTGGGATCAGTCGACGGGCTGAGCCTTTCTTCCCCCTCATAAGGACGCCTTTGGGTAAGACTTTGATTACACCGAGTGCTTTCTCGGGGACTCTAGAAATTTCTCTAGAGAATCTCTACCCTACATTTATAGCCAGGCTGTATCGTTTATAATTTTGTCGCGCGTTTGTCTATTTAACAATGTCTTTATTTGCACGTGCTTTGCAGACAGTGTATTTATCACCGGCAATCCTAAAGAACCTGTATATCTGTTGTTTAAATAAACTGCACTGTTTCAGTAGCTAGTCGTTTCGCTTTCTCACTGAACGCGACCAAAACTTGAGAGAGGCCGTGCTGGTTCAGGAGCACGACTAGACTGAAGGTGCAGCCCACTATTAGTGTCTCCAAATCGTAATAGTTTAACACATAGTAAACGCGATTGGGCTGATAGTGCTGAATTGGGCATCACTCAGAATTGAAACCCAGCCGCACCTGGCCTCCCACCTCGGTGAGGAGTGTTAGAACGCAAGGGGGTTTATCTTCTGCCAAAACCGCTTGGCCCCGTTTCACGCAACAGAATTTGGCGTAGTCGGCAGGATTGCCATGGATAAACTGCTGCAAAAATATGATTGTGCCCCTTCCCAGGCTGGGAAGGAGTGGGCCCAAAAATTTTGGAAGGATGAAGAGAAAGTGGTGGAACGTATTGAAGAGCGTCGGGTTTCACAGAAGCTCAGAGCGGGGAAAGGCAAGGGTGTGATTTGTGCTGTGTTAGGCGCCTGTTTATCTTGTGCACAACAAGAAGCTAGAGAAACCCCCGCTCCTAATCTGATTTCAGCTGTAGAATATGCAACCCTGAAATCGGAGAATGAGGTGCTGAAGTCATCATTAGCCTTGCAAAAGGAGACAGGAGAAAGATTAAGAACTCAAGTCGATAAGCTTGTGAGTGAGAATGAATGTTTAGGAAACCGGAATGCTCAACTTGGGAGTGAAAATCGCCAACTTAAAATGTTATTGAAAGGGTGACCGGGCTCTTAGATAAAATGCAGCCCTCGACCCAGGTCCAACAGATTCGTAAGTTAATGTGTTATCCAAATTCCGGAACCCAGACCGGAGATTTTTTTGTCTAATAGTGAGGATGACGAAGAAGATGAGGAGGAAAGGACTTTTACTTTGAAATCCCAAGTTTTTCCTTTACGTCCTCTGGTTAAAACTGAAACTGCAGTTGATGATGGTGATGAAATTCACACCACTGTGCGTACCGTTCCATGGACACCAACCGAGTTAACAAAAATAAGGGAGAAATATTCGAGGCGACCAGAAGAGTCAGCTGTTGAGTACGTGTGGCGAGTTTCTTCTGAAGGGGGGGGCAGAATTATGCTGAGTGAGGAAGAAGCAGGAGACTCTTGGGGACCAGGAGTGTTTTTAACCACTATGCCTGGGGATCATAATTATTCCCTAACCGCTCGAGCAGCCTTTTGGGCAGGGGGTATGGATCCGCGAGAGAGGGGGGAGCCGTTAGAGATTAGAGCTACAGGCTACTCTGATCTGTTTGCGGCTGTACGGAAAGCAGCTTGTCTGCAAGCCATGTATGACAGAGAGGAATTTCGGAAATCCCCAATGTCAGCCCCTATCGACCCGGATCGATTAGCCCCTCTCATCCGTGGTCTTCCCGGTTGCCTGAAACCGTTCCTTGTTCGCACTCAAGATCGTATACGGGATGCTCGGGGTGCTCATGGGCGGGGCCGTCGTCACTACATGCCCACCTGGAATGTACAGGAAATAGATCAATATGGGCGCCGAATGGGCTGGGCCAGCCAAACTAGTGAGAAATCCTCCGAACACCCGCGAAAGGTTCGCCAAGTCCAAACTCACACTCAAAACCCTAAATCAGAGGGAAGGTTTAAGCCAGATAAGGACCGGAATGAGTTGTGGCGTAAAGCCCTACAATTAGGGGTGCCCCGACAATTCTTGCACGGTGACCCTACGGGAGATCTCCGTACGCTAGTCCAATCTCTACCTAGAAAGAATAATGCGGCTGGGGAGAAAAGTCTAACCAGAGAATCCCCAAGCCGTGAGAAAACTGTGCCTTCTGCACCGGAACATAACTTGATTGATTTGACAGAGTCCCAGCCACAACACTCCTATCCCCGGGGAGGGCACTGAGCAACCCTGTCGGGCAGGTACTAGCAATCCAATGGCGCTCTCATAAAGACTCCGAACCTGTTATTGTCATTCCTGTTGGACCCCGGAAGATATTGGTAAATTTTATTATTGATACCGGAGCCCAAATGTCTGCAATCACTAACGAAACAGCACAACTTCTAGGTATAAATCCCACCCGACGCAGAGTCAACTTCACAGGAATTGATGGTGTGGTAAAAACATGCCCCACTGCAAAAATTAACCTCTGGTTGCCGGGAGAGCAGCGAATGACTAGGGCAGAAGTGTTAGTGGGTGCCTCACGTAGACCCGACTCAAAGTGTCAGGGACCCGCACAGGAAGTTAAATTCCTGGGGGTCTGGTGGATTAAGGGAGCTGCTTCTGTCCCTCAGGATACCCTGAAAAAATAGAACATGGACAGAATCCTTCCAGCACGAAGGAGTTACAGCAGGTCCTGGGAACTTTAAGTTATTGGCGTAAACACATCCCTGGCTTTTCCATCATTGCTCGCCCCCTTCATAGCTTGCCAAAAAAGGGTAAATCCTGGGTGTGGACTGAACAACACACTAATGCTCTGCAATTACTAATAAAGGAGCTAAGGTTATTCCAACAACTTGGCCCCATACATCCAACTGACCCTGTCCATGTAGAATGGGGGCTCAGTGAACATGGTTCCCGTTGTAATTTATGGCAGAAGGGACCAGCAGGACCGGAGAGACCATTAGAATTTTGCTCCCACTCCTTCAATGATACTGAATGCAGCTATTCAGACCTGGAGAAGGGTTTACTGTCCCTGGTGCGAGCGTTGCAACGAGCAGAGCAGATAAGAAGAGAACAGAGTGTGATCTTTCCTGGGACCTTTTCGCCTCCCAGATGTGGTCCTTAAAGGGACACCACCACCAGCTGGCATTGCCCAGAGAGCTACAGTTCGAAAGTGGTATGCTTATTTAGAAGGCATTAATGAAATCAAGCCAGTCTCTGAAGGCAGTGTTAAAGTATCCAAGGCTACTTCACAAGGATACCAAAGGATATAGATGGTGCCCTATTGTTCCAATCCCCACCAAACAGACCATCTCCGATCCAAGAAGCACCTCCTTTGAGGGACAGCAGTGATCTTAGAGGAGTGTGGTTTACTGGTGCGTCATCTCACCGTTAAAAAAATAAGTGCAAATATAAGGCCGTAGCACTGGAAGTAACAACGGGAGAAAGAGCAATTGAAATAGGGGAGGGTAGGGGGAACTCAGAGCTGTCCTACTAGCTGCACAACATGGAGCCACCTCCTTTTACGCTGAGTCATATGCTGTTCTTAAAGGAGCCACTGAATGGCTAGGACACTGGGCAGCCAACGATTGGCAGGTGAATAGAGTCCCAGTTTGGGAGACAGATAATTGGAAGCAACTGTTGGAAATAGGAGGACAGAGACCATTGCACATTGCTTGGGTAAAAGGCCACGATCGTTCAAACTCGATCACTGCTCAGTTCAACCAACAGGTAGATGGCCTCACGCGGCTACAACAAATTGACATTGTAGATGATGGTCGGGAATGGGAACGCTTACTTGAATCGTTACATGTTAAACGTGGCCGCACAGGCCGTCCTGACCTGTATCGGGAAGGTGGGTGGCTTGTGTCAGTTAAGCTGTGCGAACAAATAGTAACTGCCTGTTCACAATGTCGCCTACGACTCAGCAAAGATCATCCGAGTAAGGCGCCTCCCTTACACATGCGGGACAAGAAAGCGTTGTGGCATTCATGGCAGCTTGATTATATTGGGGCCCTTGAGATCATCAGGTGGGGAAAAGATATGTCCTGGTAGGAGTGGAGATTATCTCCAGCCTCAGTATGGCCAGCAGTTTCAAACCAGCTACGAGGGACAACACAGTGAAAGGCCTAACAGGGTGGTTAGCACACTTCCCCTTCCCGACGAAATCCAGAGTGATAACGTTTCACACTTTACGGCTTCGGTGGTACAAGATTGGGCCAAGGAAGAAGGGATTCGATGGGTATTTCATACTCCCTATTATCCCCAGGCTAATGGCATTGTTGAACGCACCAATAGATTGGTTAAGCGTTTTGCAAAAGTCATGAACCTGGTTGGCATTTGCGATTGGATGATGCCATCTATCAACTAAATAACAAATGGAGTGGAGACGGCTGTCCTAAAATGAAAGCTTTCTGTGTACCTGCCAATATTATCTCGCCAAAGGCTGCCAATTGAACCGGGAAAATACCCCGGAAGATTTCACCCTGGACTACCTGTGCTAGTGAAAATGCCTCAAAATGGGACGGTGCCAATGGTGCTAGCTACTCCCAAAAATCCCTATGCATGGGAAGCCAAGGATTGTTCAGGGAAGATACACCGGATCAGCACCCGGTGGACCGCACCTTCTTTTTAACCCCGTCGGTCGAATAAGACCGAGCAGATTTTCTTTTCCTTTATGTCTTACAGGAACCTTGGATGAGCTGTACAGACGGATTGGCCTACGCTACCTTTGAATGTCTCCAGGGAATCCTGACATTGAACCTGGCAATAATACTACTTTTATGATGTATGGCTATTTGGAGGCCCAAATTCTAAAATGACGAATTGGCAGATGGAATTGATGCTATTCAGTTTCACCTTTTTATTCCCTGTTGTTTGTAGTCAAAGAGACCCAGAGTGGCCATGGTCTCAAGCCTTTCTCGTCTATAATACAAGACTACAGGGAGACCTCATGCTAACGCACCCTTTCCCAATATAGTCAAGCACAGTCTCTGGGGTTTCATCGGGATGTGTCTCAAAGTGACAAGCATTCTGGTTGGTGTCAAGACAAAGGTCTTGTGCTTTGAGAGTATTACTCTCACAAATGAATCCTTGTTGGTCTCGTGAAACGCATGCGTCAACATCAGCAGTTTGCCATTTAGTCTCATTTTGTCGTGCCCAACCTCTGTGCTGTGTTGGATAGAGTAGAGCTCCTTGATGATTCAACCCCAGTGCGATGATTGGGTATATGGTGGATACTGAGGCATTGCGTATCGTTAAGACAAAAGCTGTGGCTTTGCTCTCAGTGGGATCGTAGGTGAAATTAACCAGATACCACCAGTATTGAAATTTTCTCTCAAACTCAATTGCGTTATCCCATATTACTTTTCGAATTTCGGTGGGCAAGGTGCCTTCTTCACCTTCCCTTATGATTTATGAGTTTTTGCAAAACGCTTAACCAATCCGTTGGTGCATTCAACAATGCCATTAGCCTGAGGATAATAGGGAGTATGAAATACCCATCGAATCCCTTCTTCTTTGGCCCAATCTTGTACCACTGTAGCGGTAAAGTGTGAACCGTTATCACTTTGGATTTCCTCGGGAAGGGGAAGTGTGCTGAGCCACCCTTTTAGGCCTTTCACTGTGTTGTCCCCAGCAGCTGATTTGAAGCCAGTGGCCATACTGAGGCTGGAGATAATCTCCACTCCGACTAGGACATATCTTTTCCCACCTGATGATCTCAAGGGCCCAATATAATCAATCTGCCATGAATGCCACAACATTTTCTTGTCCCGCATGTGTAAGGGAGGCGCCTTACTCGGATGATCTTTGCTGAGTCGTAGGCGACATTGTGACCAGGCAGTTACTACTTGTTCGCACAGCTTAACCGACACAGGCCACCCCCGGGCTAGACCTTCCTGATACAGATCAGCACGGCCTGTATGGCCAGGCTTAATATGTAACCATTCCCGACCATCATCTACAGTGTCAATTTGTTGTAGCCGCGTGAGGCTATCTACCTGTTGGTTGAACTGAGCAGTGATCGAGTTTTGAACGATCGTGGCCTTTTACCCAAGCAATGTGCAATGGTCTCTGTCCTCCTATTTCCAACAGTTGCTTCCAACTGTCTGTCTCCCAGATTGGGACTCTATTCACCTGCCAATCATTGGCTGCCCAGTGTCCTAGCCATTCAGTGGCTCCTTTAAAAACAGCATATGAGTCAGTGTAAATGTAAGTAGCTCCATGTTGTGCAGCTAGTAGGACGGCTCTGAGTTCCCCTACTTGTGCCCTACCTTCTCCTGTTTCAATTGCTCTTTCCCCCGTTGCTACTTCCAGTGCTACGGCCTTGTATTTCCACTTGCTGTTCTCACGGTGAGATGACACACCAGTAAACCACACTCCTGTAAGATCACTGCCTGCTTTCAGAGGAGGTGCTTCTTGGATTGGAGATGGTCTGTTTGGTGGGGATTGGAACAATAGGGCACCATCTCTATCCTTCTGGAGCATGGATACTTTGATACTACCTTCAGAGACTGGCATGATATCATTAATGCCTTCTAAATAAGCATACCACTTTCGAACTGTGGGTTTCTGGGGAATGCCAGCTGGTGGTGGTGTCCCTTTAAGGACCACATCTGGGAGGCGAAAAGGGCCCCGAACAATCACGCTCTGTTCTCTCCTTATCTGCTCTGCTCGTTGCAATGCTCGCACCAGGGACAGTAAACCCTTCTCCAGGTCTGAATAGCTGCTCTCAGTATCATTAAAGGCGTGAGAGCTAAATTCTAATGGTCTCTCCGGTCCTGCTGGTCCCTTCTGGCATAAATTACAATGGGAACCATGTTCACTGAGCCCCCATTCTACATGGACAGGGTCAGTTGGATGTATGGGGCCAAGTTGTTGGAATAACCTTAGCTCTTTTATTAGCAATTCTAGTGCATTAGTGTGTTGTTCAGTCGACTCCCAGGATTTACCTTTTTTGAGCAAACAATAAAGGGGGCGAGCAATGATGGAAAAGCCAGGGATGTGTTTACGCTAATAACTTAAAGTTCCCAGGACTTGCTGTAACTCCTTCGTGCTGGAAGGATTCTGTCCATGTTCTATTTTTTCAGGGTATCCTGAGGGACAGAAGCAGCTCCCTTAATCCACCAGACCCCCAGGAATTTAACTTCCTGTGCGGGTCCCTGACACTTTGAGTCGGGAATTTCCAATCCCAAATCTGATAATGTTTTTCGGATGTTTTCCATCATGTCTTGTACACTTTCTTGGTTCTCTCCCCTATTAAGATGTCATCAATAATATATTGGTATACTGTACATCCCTGTGAAACAGGAATCTCTGATAGCACTTTAGCCAAAGCATTATGGGCAATAGTGGGGGAATGTTTGTATCCTTGTGGAAAGCGGTTAAAGGTATATTGCACTCCTTTCCATGTGAATGCAAACTGCGCTTTGTCCTGCTCAAGGAGGAGAATCATAAAAAAATATGTCTTTAAAATCTAAGGCAACCCTGCAAGGATGGGCAGCTCCTTTTATCATTGTCACAATTTCCGCGATATTCGGAACAGCAGCGGTCAGAGGTGCAGTGTTGGCGTTTAATTTTCCGTAATCTACTGTGAAACGCCATTGCCTTTTTGGTTTCTTTACTGGCCACACCGGTGAAAAATAAGGCGAGTGAATCCTCTTAATGATGTCCCTTTTTTTCTAAATTTGATACCAATCTGTCTGCTCCTGCAACAGCAGTTGCAGGCAGTGGATACTACAGGACACCTGAGATTTTAGAGGGAGGGAAAAGTATGGAAGTTTCCAATAGACTCAATTTCACTGTGTCTATTACTTTTTCAAATCCTGCAAAACTTCACACTGTGGAGACATCATTAAGAAAAGTCATTAAGAAACCCTCGGACGGCAGGCTTTCGTGACGCCTTCAGCCTCAAAATCACCCTTTCCCACGTGGCGCCGCGCCAGGCACAAAAATGGCCATACGACTGGAGATGGGTCCCCCGCCCAAAGAGCCAGCAGGTAAAACTATGCCTTGTTCTAAAGCTCTTTGGGAACCGCTTGCGTAGCCCCACAGACCTGGGGGCTGCAGGCTTTCCTGCTGTCTTCAGCCTCAAAGCCACCCTTTCCACTTGGCGCCCTATCAGGCACAAAAATGGCCTATGGGTGGAGATGGGTCCCATGCCCAAAGAGCCAGCAGGGAAAACTATGCCTTGTTCTAAAGCTCTTTGGGAACCGCTTGCGTAGCCCCACAGACCTGGGGGCTGCGGGCTTTCCTGCTGCCTTCAGCCTCGATACCACCATTTCCCACTTGGCGCTGCGCCATGCACAAAAATGGCCATACGGCTGGAGATGGGTCCCCCGCCCAAAGAGCCAGCAGGGAAAACTATGCCTTGTTCTAAAGCTCTTTGGGAACCGCTTGCGTAGCCCCACAGACCTGGGGGCTGCGGGCTTTCCTGCTGCCTTTAGCCTCGACACCACCCTTTCCCTCTTGGCGCCGCGCCAGGCACAAAAATGGCCGTACGGCTGGAGATGGGTCCCCCGCCCAAAGAGCCAGCAGGGAAAACTATGCCTGGTTCTAAAGCTCTTTGGGAACCGCTTGCGTAGCCGCACAGACCTGGGGGCTGCGGGCTTTCCTGCTGCCTTCAGCCTCAAAGCCACCCTTTCCCACTTTGCGCCGGGCCAGGCACAAAAATGGCCATACGGCTGGAGATGGGTCCCCCGCCCAAAGAGCCAGCAGGGAAAACTATGCCTTGTTCTAAAGCTCTTTGGGAACCGCTTGCGTAGCCCCACAGACCTGGGGGCTGCGGGCTTTGCTGCTGCCTTCAGCCTCGACACCACCCTTACCCACTTGGCTTCGCGCCAGGCACAAAAATGGCCTATGGCTGGAGATGGGTCCCCCGCCCAAAGAGCCAGCAGGGAAAACTATGCCTTGTTCTAAAGCTCTTTGGGAACCGCTTGCGTAGCCCCACAGACCTGGGGGCTGCGGGCTTTCCTGCTGCCTTCAGCCTCAAAGCCACCCTTTCCCACTTGGCGCCGGGCCAGGGACAAAAATGGCCATACGGCTGGAGATGGGTCCCATGCCCAAAGAGCCAGCAGGGAAAACTATGCCTTGTTCTAAAGCTCTTTGGGAACCGCTTGCTTGGCCCCACAGACCTGGGGGCTGCAGGCTTTGCTGCTGCCTTCAGCCTCGACACCACCCTTACCCACTTGGCGCCGCGCCAGGCACAAAAATGGCCATACGGCTGGAGATGGGTCCCCCGCCCAAAGAGCCAGCAGGGAAAACTATGCCTTGTTCTAAAGCTCTTTGGGAACCGCTTGCGTAGCCCCACAGACCTGGGGGCTGCGGGCTTTCCTGCTGCCTTCAGCCTCAAAACCACCCTTTCCCACTTGGCGCCGTGCCAGGCACAAAAATGGCCATACGGCTGGAGATGGGTCCCCCGCCCAAAGAGCCAGCTGGGAAAACTATGCCTTGTTCTAAAGCTCTTTGCGAACCGCTTGCTTGGCCCCACAGACGTGGGGGCTGCGGGCTTTCCTGCTGCCTTCAGCCTCAAAACCACCCTATGCCACTACGCACCGCGTCAGGCACAAAAATAGCCATACGGCTGGAGATGGGTCCCCCACCCAAAGAGCCAGCAGGGAAAACTATGCCTTGTTCTAAAGCTCTTTGGGAACCGCTTGCGTAGCCCCACAGACCTGGGGGCTGCAGGCTTTCCTGCTGTCTTCAGCCTCAAAGCCACCCTTTCCCACTTGGCGCCCTATCAGGCACAAAAATGGCCTATGGGTGGAGATGGGTCCCATGCCCAAAGAGCCAGCAGGGAAAACTATGCCTTGTTCTAAAGCTCTTTGGGAACCGCTTGCGTAGCCCCACAGACCTGGGGGCTGCGGGCTTTCCTGCTGCCTTCAGCCTCGATACCACCATTTCCCACTTGGCGCTGCGCCATGCACAAAAATGGCCATACGGCTGGAGATGGGTCCCCCGCCCAAAGAGCCAGCAGGGAAAACTATGCCTTGTTCTAACGCTCTTTGGGAACCGCTTGCATAGCCCCACAGACCTGGGGGCTGCGGGCTTTCCTGCTGCCTTCAGCCTCGATACCACCCTTTCCCTCTTGGCGCCGCGCCAGGCACAAAAATGGCCGTACGGCTGGAGATGGGTCCCCCGCCCAAAGAGCCAGCAGGGAAAACTATGCCTTGTTCTAAAGCTCTTTGGGAACCGCTTGCGTAGCCGCACAGACCTGGGGGCTGCGGGCTTTCCTGCTGCCTTCAGCCTCAAAGCCACCCTTTCCCACTTTGCGCCGGGCCAGGCACAAAAATGGCCATACGGCTGGAGATGGGTCCCCCGCCCAAAGAGCCAGCAGGGAAAACTATGCCTTGTTCTAAAGCTCTTTGGGAACCGCTTGCGTAGCCACACAGACCTGGGGGCTGCGGGCTTTCCTGCTGCCTTCAGCCTCGACAGCACCCTTTCCCACTTGGCTTCGCGCCAGGCACAAAAATGGCCTATGGCTGGAGATGGGTCCCATGCCCTAAGAGCCAGCAGGGAAAACTATGCCTTGTTCTAAAGCTCTTTGGGAACCGCTTGCGTAGCACCACAGACCTGGGGGCTGCAGGCTTTGCTCCTGCCTTCAGCCTCAAAGCCACCCTTTCCCACCTGGCGCCGCGCCAGGCTCAAAAATGGCCATACGGCTGGAGATGGGTCCCCGCCCAGAGAGCCAGCAGGGAAAACTATGCCTTGTTCTAAAGCTCTTTGGGAACCTCTTGCGTAGCCCCACAGACCTGGGGGCTGCGGGCTTTCCTGCTGTCTTCAGCCTCAAAGCAACCCTTTCCCACTTGGCGCCCTATCAAGCACAAAAATGGCCTATGGCTGGAGATGGGTCCCATGCCCAAAGAGCCAGCAGGGAAAACTATGCCTTGTTCTAAAGCTCTTTGGGAACCGCTTGCGTAGCCGCACAGACCTGGGGGCTGCGGGCTTTCCTGCTGCCTTCAGCCTCAAAACCACCCTTTCCCACTTGGCGCTGCGCCAGGCACAAAAATGGCCATACGGCTGGAGATGGGTCCCCCGCCCAAAGAGCCAGCAGGGAAAACTATGCCTTGTTCTAAAGCTCTTTGGGAACCGCTTGCGTAGCCCCACAGACCTGGGGGCTGCAGGCTTTGCTGCTGCCTTCAGCCTCAAAACCACCCTTTCCCACTTGGCGCTGCGCCAGGCACAAAAATGGCCATACGGCTGGAGATGGGTTCCCCGCCCAAAGAGCCAGCAGGGAAAATTATGCCTTGTTCTAAAGCTCTTTGGGAACCGCTTGCGTAGCCCCACAGACCTGGGGGCTGCGGGCTTTCCTGCTGCCTTTAGCCTCGACACAACCCTTTCCCACTTGGCGCCGCGCCAGGCACAAAAATGGCCATACGGCTGGAGATGGGTCCCCCGCCCAGAGAGCCAGCAGGGAAAACTATGCCTTGTTCTAAAGCTCTTTGGGAACCGCTTGCGTAGCCCCACAGACCTGGGGGCTGCGGGCTTTCCTGCTGCCTTCAAGCCTCAAAGCCACCCTTTCCCACTTGGCGCCCTATCAGGCACAAAAATGGCCTATGGCTGGAGATGGGTCCCCCGAACAAAGAGCCAGCAGGGAAAACTATGCCTTGTTCTAAAGCTCTTTGGGAACTGCTTGCGTAGCCCCACAGACCTGGGGGCTGCAGGCTTTCCTGCTGCCTTCAGCCTCAAAGCCACCCTTTCCCACTTGGCGCCCTATCAAGCACAAAAATGGCCTATGGCTGGAGATGGGTCCCAGGCCCAAAGAGCCAGCAGGGAAAACTATGCCTTGTTCTAAAGCTCTTTGGGAACCGCTTGCTTGGCCCCACAGACGTGGGGGCTGCGGGCTTTCCTGCTGCCTTCAGCCTCGACACCACCCTTTCCCACTTGGCGCCGCGCCAGGCACAAAAATGGCCATACGGCTGGAGATGGGTCCCCCGCCCAAAGAGCCAGCAGGGAAAACTATGCCTTGTTCTAAAGCTCTTGGGAACCGCTTGCGTAGCCCCACAGACCTGGAGGCTGCGGGCTTTCCTGCTGCCTTCACCCTCAAAACCACCCTTTCCCACTTGGCACTGCTCCAGGATCAAAAATGGCCATACGGCTGCAGATGGGTCCCCCGCCCAGAGAGCCAGCAGGGAAAATTATGCCTTCTTCTAAAGCTCTTTGGGAACCGCTTGCGTAGCCCCACAGACCTGGGGGGCTGCAGTCTTTGCTGCTGCCTTCAGCCTCAAAGCCACCCTTTCCCACTTGGCGCCGGGCCAGGCACAAAAATGGCCATACGGCTGGAGATGGGTCCCCCGCCCAAAGAGCCAGCAGGGAAAACTATGCCTTGTTCTAAAGCTCTTTGGGAACCGCTTGCTTGGCCCCACAGACGTGGGGGCTGCAGTCTTTGCTGCTGCCTTCAGCCTCAACACCACCCTTTCCCACTTGGCGCCGGGCCAGGGACAAAAATGGCCATACGGCTGGAGATGGGTCCCCTGCCAAAAGAGCCAGCAGGGAAAACTATGCCTTGTTCTAAAGCTCTTTGGGAACCGCTTGCGTAGCCCCACAGACCTGGGGGCTGCAGGCTTTGCTCCTGCCTTCAGCCTCAAAGCCACCCTTTCCCACCTGGCGCCGCGCCAGGCTCAAAAATGGCCATACGGCTGGAGATGGGTCCCCGACCAGAGAGCCAGCAGGGAAACCTATGCCTTGTTCTAAAGCTCTTTGGGAACCGCTTGCGTAGCCCCACAGACCTGGGGACTGCGGGCTTTCCTGCTGCCTTCAGCCTCGACACCACCCTTTCCCACTTGGCGCCGCGCCAGGCACAAAAATGGCCATACGGCTGGAGATGGGTCCCCCGCCCTAAGAGCCAGCAGGGAAAACTATGCCTTGTTCTAAAGCTCTTTGGGAACCGCTTGCATAGCCCCACAGACCTGGGGGCTGCAGGCTTTCCTGCTGTCTTCAGCCTCAAAGCCACCCTTTCCCACTTGGCGCCCTATCAGGCACAAAAATGGCCATATGGCTGGAGATGGGTCCCCCGCCCAAAGAGCCAGCAGGGAAAACTATGCCTTGTTCTAAAGCTCTTTGGGAACCGCTTGCGTAGCCCCACAGACCTGGGGGCTGCGGGCTTTCCTGCTGCCTTCAGCCTCGACACCACCCTTTCCCACTTGGCGCCCTATCAGGCACAAAAATGGCCATACGGCTGGAGATGTGTCCCCCGCCCAAAGAGCCAGCAGGGAAAACTATGCCTTGTTCTAAAGCTCTTTGGGAACCGCTTGCGTACCCCACAGACCTGGGGGCTGTGGGCTTTGCTGCTGCCTTCAGCCTCAAAGCCACCCTTTCCCACTTGGCGCCGCGCCAGGCACAAAAATGGCCATACGGCTGGAGATGGGTCCCCCGCCCAAAGAGCCAGCAGGGAAAATTATGCCTTGTTCTAAAGCTCTTTGGGAACCGCTTGCGTAGCCCCACAGACCTGGGGGCTGCGGGCTTTCCTGCTGCCTTTAGCCTCGACACAACCCTTTCCCACTTGGCGCCGCGCCAGGCTCAAAAATGGCCATACGGCTGGAGATGGGTCCCCCGCCCAAAGAGCCAGCAGGGAAAACTATGCCTTGTTCTAAAGCTCTTTGGGAACCGCTTGCGTAGCCCCACAGACCTGGGGGCTGCGGGCTTTCCTGCTGCCTTCAAGCCTCAAAGCCACCCTTTCCCACTGGGCGCCGGACCAGGCACAAAAATGGCCTATGGCTGGAGATGGGTCCCCCGAACAAAGAGCCAGCAGGGAAAACTATGCCTTGTTCTAAAGCTCTTTGGGAACTGCTTGCGTAGCCCCACAGACCTGGGGGCTGCAGGCTTTCCTGCTGCCTTCAGCCTCAAAGCCACCCTTTCCCACTTGGCGCCCTATCAAGCACAAAAAAGGCCTATGGCTGGAGATGGGTCCCAGGCCCAAAGAGCCAGCAGGGAAAACTATGCCTTGTTCTAAAGCTCTTTGGGAACCGCTTGCTTGGCCCCACAGACGTGGGGGCTGCGGGCTTTCCTGCTGCCTTCAGCCTCGACACCACCCTTTCCACTTGGCGCCGCGCCAGGCACAAAAATG